>NC_056725.1:1596429723-1596729723 GCF_019279795.1 Protopterus annectens | reverse complement strand
CTGTACTGCCAATGGAAAGATGCCAGTACCCAAAACATTTGTAATGACCAAGGCAATATGTGATCCAGCTAAATTGTTTGTGTTTAGTTATTTGCACATCCTTGGGGAAGAAGCATCAGTCTTGCATTCAGTGTTTATGTAAGGGTTCAAGTTTAACTCCCAGAGAGTTTTACTAACAGTCTCAGTGGATGATTGAAGTACATGTTTTGTTATTCATTGGTACCAAATGCAGGCTTTTGCATGAGTTTGAGTTTATAGTGACAGTCTGCCAGGTTGCTTTACATGTGGTTTTCATTAAGGATGTGTATGTATATGACTTCTGTTATAGTTGGAAAATATGCTTGCATAAAATTTATAGCAAACATTTGTGCTAAATTGAAACAGTTCAGTAGCATTACTTGTGGTTTTTGAGATTGTTGTGTTTTGTGAATATAATTGTGACTATGTACAAACAGTGCTGAAAATAAAAATAAGTTTTTATTTTTTGTTTGTACATTTGTTGAAGGTGCACATTTTGCTATGCCTTACCATACTTTTATTCAATGCAGTTATAAATTTTGTTAAATAATGGCCACAATGCCTGGATGGCTAAATGTGTCGTTGCTTAAGCCTGTTTCTGGATTTTTTTTTTTTACAGTGCTGTAAGGGTATGATTTCCAAAAATGTGCAGTGTCCATTATTTTGTGTGTGTTGGGGATGGGTGGTTTATTGATTAGTTTGGTATACAGTTCAGAAGTATTGGCTACTGCTTGGCCTCTTTAAGTGATGCAAAAACCCTTCTCTGATGACATGCCCATTTGATATTCAGCATCATGTGAGCCACAACAAGGTAAGACCTCTATATTAGCTAATTTGCATGTTTCATGAATTGCTTTTACTACTGCAATGTGCAGGTTATTGCAGATCTGCACATCATAGTAATAACCTGCTGCTTGTGTAGGAAGTGGCATCCCCTCCAGCCATTCTCTCACACATAAGTACACATACATAAACACACACCACAGACACCCTATACCTGTCCCTATCCTGTCTGTCTTCCTGTAGTTCTCCTTAACCACCAATGCCCATACTGCCTTCAGTGCCATTACAGCACTTTAATGAGTATTCCTTGGTGTCTTGTACATACTTCCCGATCTCTGTACTGCTGTTGTTGCTATTACGGTACTTTCAGAAGTAATCCCTGATGTCTAGTGGATGTCTTTCCATATCACTGTTGCAGTGTTCTTAACAGAAGGGATATCCTGCCAAGGACAGCCCAAAGTCCAGCCAGCACAACAAAGCCTTTATTACGTACAAGCATTTTATCTCACATGTACACTCCCAGTGCAAGGCATAGGGCATAAGGGTGACGTATGGATACATAACACTCAGAACTTCTTTGCCATCAGTCTGAATGCCATCAGTGAACATTGGTCTGAACTCCTTTCTTCTGTGATGGTTATCAATCTATTTTTTCACGCAAGTGCCCCATTTGGGTTTCTCCTCATCTTTTTCTTCAGTATTGATTGGTTTCTTGTAATCCAGAAAAGGAAAATGTCATTGTGGGAGGCAGATTCACTATAAAGATCATCACAACCAGAGCCTCTTTTGTTTGTGTGTTTCCCACGACCATACACAGTGTTCTATCTGCCAAGCTTTTGTCCCTAAGAGCCTATGTAGTCCTCTGTCCTCTTTTTCTATTTACCTCGGCAGCCAATGTCTTAAGCTGCTGGGTCAAGATGCTGTGCCAGAGTCTTCCTGCCCCAAGGGTCAGCCGTTTGCCAAGAAAAAGGCAAAAAAACTTAGTCCTGATATCCCCCAGACATCTCTCTCAAGGCTAGTGAAAACCAGGAGGATCATCCACTGGTTGGTTAAGATTTGTCTGCCACAACCCCATCAGAGACCAGCATAGATGTCTGTGGGGACTTTACAAATGTCTGCTCCAGATATTCAGGAGGAACCTTGACTGATTATATCTGAGGGACCGAGGGTGATTCTGCAGATTTTAATCAGGGAAGAAATTCCTACTATGCTTATAGAGTGCTGCCAAGGGTCTGAACCTTCAGATGTCCTGCAGAAAAAGAAAAAAAAATCTTTCCTCTGCAGTAAGGATTCCCAATGTAAATGACAAGATTTTACTCAGATGTTTAACGCTGTAATGACTATAAAGCCTCCTCAAGGGGTGTCTGTCCTTGCCCCTCCCTGGTTTTTCACTCCTCTTAAAAGACCTAGGGAACTGGATTCCTCTGAGAATCAGGACTCTGGGAAGAGTTTTTAGCTTAGTCTTCCCAAATCCCTTTCCCCTTGGATTATGGTTCAGAGGAAGAAGATCTTGTTAGTCCAAATTCTCCTTTGGAGGAACTGTCTTTTGGGGACACTGTTTCCCCTTTGATGGAATTCTTTAAGTGGGATTGCTCTCAGGTTTCTGATATCCGGAAGAGGTATCCTTCAGATGGAGTCTCCCAAATCTTCTGCTGTTCCCCTGTTCAGGTTGCCTTCCTGGATACCTTCTCAGCAGCTTTTTGGTCTCCTGATTCTCAGCCCTCAGCTCCCAAGACACCTGACAGATTTTACAAGGTGCCTGATGAATGTAAGTTTTTGTATAAATGCTCTTCTGCTGATCTCTTTGTAGTGTCTGTCTCTTCAGACAAGCCCTCCAAGCCATTGCACACTACCAAGTGGCTTCCTTTAGACAAGGATGGTAGTGCCATTGAAAGGCTGGGCAAAAAGGTTTATACTGTTGCCCCTTTATCCTTTAGGGCCATTAACTACCAGACTTATATGACTTGGTATGTTTTGACCCTCCTTTCTCAGGTAATCGTTGAACTCCCTGAATCTGAGGTGAAGACTTCTGCCCTTTCCTTGCTGGGTTCCACCTCTCAGGTTTTCCACCATCAGGTGCAGTTATGATGCTGTTGATTCTTCCTTCGGGTCTGCTTCATGTGGTTCTGTCATGAAGCGTTAAATATGGTTTTGTTTTCGGGCTTTGTCTGATGACATTAAGGCCAAATTGTTGAATGATCCTTTGGATAATAAAAAAATTTTGGTGCTGCTACTGCTGTGGAACTTTTCAAGTCCCTTCGTGATAAGGGCAAGGCCTTGCAGAAGTTTAAACATATTTTTGTTTCTCCTATTCCAAAGTTTCAAAGAAATTACCCTTCCAAATCTGCTTTTGTTTGCAGGCAGTCTTGCCCTCCGCCTAAGGGTAAAAGGGGTTCTAGACATATCCCTCCTGCTAAGTCGACTAAAACTCCTACTTCCTAGAAACTTGCTTTTCAGGACAAGCCAGGTTCTGTTTGACAGTTTGCTTCCCCTTTCACTCAACCAGGTTCCTTTATCCCTTTGTCTTCCCCTGTCCCTTCCAAACTGGCTAAGAACCACAACAGACTTTTTGGTCCTGTCTGTTATCTGTCAGGGGTATTTTATGGTTTGGAAATTCCTTCCCTCCTTTTTGGGCATCCATAAACTTGCTTGGCAACAGCTTCATTTTTTTCCTTTTTGGGAATCTGTCAACCTGCTCAGGAACAGGTTCATTTTTTCCCCAGAGGTGCTTCATTCTCTTTTTGGCCAGGGCACCATTCAAGCCATACCCACCCCTGGCTCAGGCAGGGAAGGTTTTTTACTCCAGAATGTTTCTGTTCCTCAGAAAGGAGGGCACTTAGAGACCAATTCTGGACCTTTCCAAGCTGAACACCTTTCCTCAAGATTCCTTCCTTTTACATGCTGTCTCTTCAAACTTTATTTCCTATTCTTCTTTCCCAGGCATTTCTGGTCTCTCTGGATCTCAAGGATACCTGCCTTCATAACCCCATCCATTCCCTTTTCAGGAATTTTTTTTTATGTTTTTCTCTGTTTCTTCCTTGCATTTTCAGTTCTCTGCTTTGCCCTTTGGCCTCTCTGTTGCTCTGAGGGTATTCACCACATGCCTTGTTCCTGTGATTACTTTTTGCAGTGTGAGAGGAGTTTAGACCTTTCCTTTATCTGCGTAATCTGCTCATTCAGGCTTCTTCCCCTGATGATTTGCTTCAAGATTTCCAGTTTCTCTTTCTGTTACAGAGACTGGGGTTCACCATAAACTTTCAAAAATCAGCTCTGATCCCTTCTGAGCATCTTGTTTTCTTTGGTTGCAGGATCCAGACCATCTGCATGCTGGCATCCCAGTCTGCCCCAAGGCCCTGTCTCTTAATGCTTTTTTTTCCATTCTCTTCTTTTTCTAGAGTTGGTCATGACCAAGGACTTTCTCAGTGCCCTCGGGTCCATGGCTTCCACCATTCCCATGTTTCCTCTGGCCGGGCTCCATATGAGAAAGCTACAGTGGTACGTCAAGCCAGTGTGGCTTCAACATTGCCACCTTCTGGACTTACAGTCCCCTTCCTTCTTTCCCTGTCTCAAGCCCAAGCTTCAGTGGTAGAGTCGTCCATTCACTCTCAACCTGAAGCTGCCTTGTCAAGAACTCCAGCCCTGACTCAAGAGCACTTTACAGATGCTTCGACAAGTGTTTGCGGGGACCTCCTTTTTTTCTCTCAAGGTTCAGGGTCTCAGACCACTGCATCAGAGGTCAGACCATTTCAACATTAAGGGGATGAGGGCCCTGCTTGTACCTCTTCAGGCTTTTCATTCCGTATTTCATCCTGGGCATCTCAAGATTTTCACAGACAGCACCACTATGATGTGGTATGTCAACAAGCAAGAAGGTTCAAGGTCTTATCTTCCTTGCAAACCAGCTCTTCAGGTCTGGGATCCAGCTGTCCAGTATCAAGTGAGTCTTCAGGCTATTTACTTTCCCTCTGAGCACAGTCTCGTGGCAAGACTCTTTGAGCATGTCTACACACAAGCTTACAAATGGATGCTTCACAGAGATGTGCTCCTGGACATGGTCCATCGGTGGGATATTTTTCAGGTAGATCTTTTTGCCTCCCTCTGAACAGACAACTTTCTCTCTTCTTTTCTAGCATCCCAAGTCTTCTGGCTTAAAAAGTAGATGCCCTGTCATTTCCTTGGAAGGGGATGTTTCTGTATGCCTTCTCTCCCCTTCCTCTCCTTCCGAGGATTTTGCACAAGATCAGGTAAGACTACCCTAAAATCTTGTTGGTGACTCCCTTTTGGCCCAGACAGCATTGGTTCTCCATTCTTTCTCACTTGGCCAAGAGCAATCACCACAAGTTACCTCACTGGGTAAACCTTCTCACACAAAACAAGGGGTCTCTTATCCATCCTCACTTGTCAACTAACACTATGGGTGATAGGGTTTTGATCCCTTTTAGGCACCTCAAATATCTGTTACTGTTACCCTCAGTTTGCAGTGAAATTTTTTTGTCTATAGAGTTCTATCTGTTTTCTGCGAGGGAGAGAGTGAACAGGACTGGTTTAATCTAGCTATTTTTGTCGATTGGATAGGTTTATGTTTCTGTACCTTTAATAGCCAGTGTTTTAAATCAGATATACCTGTTTGCTGAAGCTGTTCTAAGCTGCAGAGAGACTGACCTACTGCTTAATGTGATATTGGGAAAAGATAAGTGTTTATTCTCAATTATCTTCTGCACTTTTGATTTAATATCTCTCTAATCTGTACAACTGTTGTTACTCTTCTTTTTGTTGTGTGATAGAAATGAATATGTTTCTGTTATCCTCAGTTTGCAGTGAAATCTTTTGTCTAGAGGCCTGTCTGTTTTCTCTGTGGGCGAGAGTGAACAGGACTGGTTTAATCTAGCTAGGGGCATTCCTGCAAAACTGTTTTTGTTGATTGGATAGGTTTCAATTCTCTACCTTTAATAGCCAGTGTTTTAAATCAGATATATCTGTTTGCTGAAGCTGTTCTAAGCTGCAGAGGGACTGACCTACTGTGATACTGGGAAAAGATAAGTGTTTATTCTCAATTATCTTCTGCACTTTTGATTTAATATCTCTGTAATATGTACAACTGTTTTTCTCACTCCCCCTGCCCTGTTCTTCTGGCGGTCTTAAGTCTTAGTGGCTTTGAGTTGCCCACCTCTGGTATAAAGTTGATACTGGGCACTCCCCCTCCCCAGTCACATTATATCAGCTCATTCTACTGTTTAAGGTGAGAAATTAGCAAAGGCCCACCCCTTTAGCTTCTGAATATTGCATTATATCTCATTATCTTCTGTCTCTTCAGTTTCTACTTAAAAAAAAACTCTTCAGTTTCTACTTAAAAAAAAAAACTGTTTCCTGCCTTTCCTGGTACTAGTGCTGTCCAGATGCAGAACTGCTGTATCCAGGACTGTTTGTAAGCTTCTGAGCGGTGCCAAAAAATCTGCTCTTCAATTTTTCACTTAGATCTGCTAGTTCTGTCCTCTCCTGCACATTTACTAGATTATTAGTCTAACACTTTACCAGACTTCTTGTAGCAATTATTGTAACACACAAAAGTGCTACCAGCACTGAACATTCTACAAGGAAACAGCTCCAGCACTTCTTATTAATGCCCACCCCTCCAGGCATGCCTAAAGGTCAGTTCCTTGTGCTTTCTTATTAACCTGGTGAGCTTGGGCATCCTGAGGCAATGTAGCAACTGCCTCATGTACACTGACAACCCTCTCCTCTTATCTCCAAACACTCAGACTTGTGAGAGATGCACTTATATATCCAAATTGGAACCCACACACTCTCCAGCCAAGATTGGAATAGCTAGTCAAGAAGAAGAGAAGGTCAACAATTGCACCACACCACATGGAACACATAGCCCTCCAGAACACACACCAGCACTACCTTCACATAAAAACACAAACCACACACCCACCTTCGCGGAGGCTCTCAATAGAAATCTACCCAAACAGCAGAGATCTCTAAGGCAGAAACGCACTCGACCACCACACCACAACACAACACTAATCATGAGACACATAACTCTCTTAAACAGTGTGCCACTCAACCAAAGCCCCTAAGGCAAAACAGCATGCCCAACACACTAGTCATAGGTGACTCGATAGTGAGGTACGCTGATGTCCCACTCACTAGGTTGAATAAGGAGAAAGTAGCAGTCAGCTACCTGTCACGTGCCAGGATTCGCCACATAACGCACGCACTCATGTCCCTTAACAATGACCTGAGACGTACCTCCCTGGACTACATGAAAAGAGACATGGAGGAGGTCTCAGATTATGTAGCCCAGGCAGGTATGACCCTAGCCCTGAGCAGCCTCCTACCATCACCCAGAATGATACCACAGTACAAGCAGCAAATGATTGATTTCAACAATTGGCTAAGTTTCTGGTGTCATTCTAAGGGGATCCAGTATCTGTCTGCCTGGGATTACATGATTGACAGACCTCAATGCTTTGCCAGAGATGGCCTGCATCTGTCACCCCTGGGCTTCTGGATACTGGCCAAGGCTTTTGCCACCCCTATAGTGCCTTTTTAGGTGGTGTTCCAAAGAATAAATCCCCACCATAACAGCTACAAACAAATGCAATATGAGGGTCATGCTGCTCAAAGCTAGAAGTCTAAATCTCAAAATGCACTCGCTCGAAGCACTCCTTAAAATGGAGAACATCGACATTTGTGCTGTAACAGAGACCTGGTTCAAGGCAGCAGAAAGCACCCCTGCACTACCAGGCTATAACTCATTCCACACCTTTCAGCCTCGGCACTTGGACCAAAGCTCCAAAGGGGGTGGTGATTCCATGTTCATAAAGGATGCGCACACCTCCAGACTGGTAGCCCAACATAATGCATCAGAGATACTTCAGGTGCAGCTAACATTGAGTAAGACAGCGATTCAGGTCATAGCCTGCTATAGGTCCCCAGCCATGACCCAAGACTCACACTCTAAGTTCCTAAGCATCCTGGAGAATATTAGGGTCCAACCTAACACTTTCATACTGGACGACTTCAACTACTCCATTAACTGGGAAAACTATTCATGTACCAATATACTTGCCCAACATTTCCTGGAATTCATTAATTCCAATGCCCTGGACCAGCTCGTTCTTACCCCCACTAGAGGTAGCAACGTCCTTGACCTGGTCATTACTAATATGGGTGACCGTTGCTCTATACCAGTAGTCAACTCCTCCCTGGTTAGATCTGACCACAAACTAATCACCTTGGAAATCCACATCCCTCCCACCCCCGCGCAAAGGTAACCACCATGAAAAACTTCTCCAAAGCTAACTTTGGGCTCCTAAAAACAGAGGTGGCTAACTTCACAGCACCCATGCAATTGAAGAACAGCTGTATGACTGCTGAATCATACATTAATGCCTTGTACAAACATGTACACAAATGCATGGATCTCGCCATACCCTATAGAACCAAGACGCTCTCCTGCAAAAAAGAAAGCCAATCTGGAGGTCCTCTGCCATAAACAAACTCTACAACAGAAGGAGGAAACTGATGCAAAATAAGGTGAAGTCCCAAGACTGGGAAAACTCCCTTATCAGCCTCAACAAAAAGTTGAGATCCCTCATCAAATCCTCTAAATCTAGCTATGAAAACAGAATTGCAGCAGATAGTAAAGACAACCACAAGGCCTTCTATAGTTATGTAACGAATCTCCATGGCAATACCCAGATTTACTCTGAGCTACTGCAGACTGACACCTCCTATAAAGAACCAACAGATATTGCCAATATACTGGCCAACAGATTCAGTGCCAACTTTACCCCTCCCCCCAAAGGACCAATCACAATACCAGTAGATTGCCAGGCACTCAGTATTACTGCTGCACAAGTTAAAACAGCACTGTCCAAGGCCAAGAATACAGCTTCTATGGGACCTGACAATATCCCTGGCTGTGTTCTACATGAATTACAGAGTGAACTGGCACCTTACCTGTGTGCCCTGTTCAGTCACAGCCTCACCTCAGGCTTTGTCCCTAACGAATAGTGCACTGCTACAGTCATCCCTCTCCACAAAGAAGGAGTGACTACAGACCCTGGGAACTATCGCCCCCATTAGCCTGACAAGTCTGATATGCAAAGCTATGGAATGCATCATCATGGACCTAATAAACAAGGATGTAGGGAGTCTTCAAACTCTGGATCCCACACAGTTTGGTTTTGTGAAGGGTAGATCATGCCTGCTCAACCTGGTCAACTTCTTTGAGTCAGTCAGCAGAGCTGTGGATGAAGGCAAGGTGGTTCATACCGCCTACCTTGATCTGGCCAAGGCCTTTGATACCATTCCCCACTCAGGAATCATAGAAAAATTCACTAAGCTAGGCATCAACCCCTATATCACTAGGTGGGTTGCAAACTGGCTCACAGATAGAACCCACAGTGTGAAAGTAGCTGACTCCAAGTCAGACTGCCGACCAGTCACAAGTGGTGTCCCACAGAGTTTGATCCTGGGTCCTCTCCTATTTATCTATTTCTCTGACGTCTAGGCCAACAGGAATGAACTCTGGCTGACAATGTTCACAGACGATTGCAAGTTAGGAGCCATAATTAACTTCCCAAGTGATGTTGACATCCTACAGAAAGGCCTCACTGAGACCAACGACTGGTGTCAGAACCATGGCCTTATGCTCAATGCCAAAAAATGTGTCATCATCCCCTTTGGGAAAAATCCAGTTCCCATGAATTACCACATTGATGGTAGTCCACTGAACACAGAAGGCATCATAAGAGATCTGGGAACACAGGGTGACAGCAACCTCTCTTTTGACCACCGCATTGCCACTGTGGTCAGAAAGTCCTTCTATGTGGCACATCTTATTACGAAGGGTTTGCATCCAGGAAGAAAGAAGTCATTATCTCCCTCTACTCTTCCCTCATTAGGCCAGTCATCGAGTATAATACCCCATTTGGCATGTACCTCACTAGACACCTGAAGCAACTAGGGAGGCCGCAAAAGTACCTCACAAAGAGGATCCCAGGCCTTAATCACTTGTCCTACATGGACAGACTCAAGAAACTCCCAACTATTCTCTGTCTCATGTCGCCTACTTAGAGGCGATCTCTGCTTGACATATAAAGCCATGTCTGACCCCAGCTCTGTTAGAAATGCTGCATCTAAAGAAATCCCAATCCCTCTGCACTACACACTCCAGAGACCTCAATCTCATTACCACATTCAATAGATCAAGCTAGAGGGACAGGTTCATAATCCAGAGACTGCCCATGCTATGGAATAGACTTCCCATACATGTCAAGCGGAGCGACTCACTGGCCCTCTTCAAGAGAAATCTTAATGAGTGGATGGGAAATAAAAAATTCACCCTGGGGATCACTCCATTTGCTCTACTCGACAGAGGCACTGGGAACTAAGGTTGGGTGGCACGATGCCAGGGTAATCCTATGGGCTAGGCTTGTAAAGGCTCCAGGGCCATTATTCTAGTACACACCTATGAACCTGTGAATCTATACATGTCCAAATGGAACAGATTTTCTGTCTGTTGCCTCTCGCAAGACCAAGATCGCTTATCAGGGCAGGTTCCTATGTTTCTCTTTTATTTGTATGATGTGCTCCATGCTGAGTTAGCATATCTTTCAGTTAATGCTCACCTGTCAGCAGTTTCTGCCTTTCTCCCCTTGACTCCTACTCTGGCCTCTAGATCTAAGGTGAAGCAATTTCTTAAAGGCATCCTTCATATCAAGCCTCACAGGAATCCAGTTCTGCCTTCCTGAGACCTCTGTATTGTTACTGAAAAAGTGACTCAGGCTCCTTTTGAGCCTGCAGCTTCAGCTTCTTTATGACATTGTGATATGTCTGAACTTCATGCTCTCGTGGCTGTCCCTTCCTTTTTAGTTTTTCATGGAGACAGGGTGTCTGTTTATACTAATCCTTCTTTGATGCCCAAGGTGGTCAATGGGTTGTCCCTTAATCAGTCTATTCATCTTCCTACCATTTTTCCTTCTCTGCTGGCTGCCTTTGAAAAGGTTCTTCACAGTTTGGATTTGCATAGCAAGCTCAGATATTATTTAGATAAAAACTAAGGATATTTGCAAATCTGATCAACTTTGTTTCCTTTCACCCCAGGACTACGGGTTTGGCTGTTTCTAAGCAAACCATCTGATCCTGGATTTCTCGGGTCATTTCTTTTGCTATTCTTTGCATGGTAGATGTTTCCTCCATGTAAAGGTTCACTCTACCAGGACTGTTGCCTGCTCTGGTGTTTTTTCAAGGGGCTGGATACTAATTCCATCCACGAATCTGCTACTTGGTCTTCAGTTCATACCTGCACTGTGCAGTACAAGTTACATGTTATTTCCAGGGTTAGAGCTGGCTTTGCAAGGGATATCCAGCATGGGTTTCTAGAGACCTCTCCAATGCTTTCCTCCTCCTCTGTGTCATTGTGAGCTTTTTTATTCTTCCTTATGTCAGAAATACTGCAACAGTGATATGGAAGGACATAGTACAGTTGTGTAAAATCTTAGCATAACAATAGATGTCCCTCTTTTCACTAACGTGGTATTCGCTCTCTTCCTCCTGCCCCTTTTGCTCTGGCCCCATTTTTTCTTGCCCTCCTGTCCTAGGGATTCCTCTACATTTTCTCCTTCTGGATGTATATATGTATTTTTTGTCTCTAAGATTATGATGATCCTCCTGGGGCTTTTGCAGTTCTGAGTGTGTGCGTCCGTATGTCACCTTTATGCCATACTCCTTGCATGTGGAGCATATGTGTGATGTACAGTGCCTGAAAGTAATAAAGGCTTTGGTATACTGGCCAGATGTTGGTCTTGTCCTTCGCAGGAGATCTCTTCTGTTAGGAATATATATAAGAGAAGGACACCTGTTGTTATCATAAGATTTTATGCAACTGTACTTTCTCCCCCACATTGATGTTAGGCAGTTGAAAAATAATTTTTGGCTGCGTTCAGTACCACGTTGTGGTGGAGACCCATGCTGATCTACACAGCCAAGTGATTTCTTGAATTGCTCTGCCGTATAGATGCCTTCCTGGAGGCAGTTCTGGGAACAGAACACATTGGTAATTAGCATATGCCCCCCCCTCCAAATGCACCCTTGGCATTCAGCACTGCCACTGTTGTCTAATACAAAGCCCATGCAGCACTATGTAAGGGCCATTGCTGAACTGGTGGAAATGTACAGTGAAGTGTACACAGTGGTGTACAAGTCAAGGTTCCTTAATTAATATGTCCCATAAAAGTGGATGGTTGCTTTGGCTATTCAGTTTTAGTCCTTTTCAGTCCTTGTATATCATTTGCACTTGTGCTTGTAGGAAGATGCATTTGTCATGTATATCTGAATGTGTACATGAACACATGCATAAAATTGGCCAGGCTTGTAATTATTTATGTCAACATATGTATACTAATATATTTAAATTTTTAAACATATATGCAATTGTATACATAAATATTTATATTTTACCTCTTGTGTATACAAGTATGCTTGTTGTTGGTTGTGTGTTTTTAGAAGGATTTTCATGCGTTTGTTCAAGGTTATGCAGCAACTGTGTAGGTGATTACATATAGGTTATGTAATGAAATATATTTAATATTGCAAAACATGTATACTGATTGGACAAAAACGTGCTTGTTATATATATAAATTAGCTATACAAAAAAGTCTTGCAGCCGGATTGATATAATGAAAGGAAAGTAAAGTTCATAGGTAGGTACTAAGTTATTGGCCCTAAGGCATAATTAAGCCTAACCAAAATGTTTCGGCTTGTGCCTCCCACGTGATTTAGTTACCTGCGCCTCTGTCGAGCAGGGCCACAGAAGTGATTCCCGGGGTGCATTTCCTGTTCCCCCTCCACTCCTCAAGATTCTTCTTGAAGAGCACTAATGAGGAGCTCTGCCTCACATATATGGGGACCTTATTCCAGAGCAAGGGGAGTCTCTGGAACATGAATCTGTCCCTCCAACAAGTCCTGTTTATTCTTGAGGTCAGGTTAAGGTCCCTAGAGCGTATAGCTCGGGTAGACTGGGTTTTCCTTAGGTGGAGCATTTCCATCAATTTGGGGTTTGACATAGCCTTGTATGTCAGGCAGAGATCACCTCTGAGTAGCTAGTATGCAGCCGAGTACAGTTGAAGTTTTTTTAGTCTGGTGGCATCTGTTTTAGGCCCATTATCCTCTTAGTGAGGTATTTTTGCGGCCTCTCCAGTTATTGCAGGTGCCTAGTAAGGTACATCCCGAATGGGGCATTGTACTCAATAATGGGTCTAATTAGTGATGAGTAGAGGGGGACAATAACTTCCTTTTTTCTAGATGCAAATCCCTTTGTGATAAGGTGGGCCATGTAGAAGGATTTTCTAACCACTTTCGCAATGTGGTTATCGAAGGAGAGGTTACTATCCACCTGGGTCCCTAGGTCTGTCATCACACTCTCTCTGTGTTAAGTGAGCTGCCATCTATGTGGTAATTCGTAGGTACTTGTTTTTTCCCAAAGGGGATGACCATGCACTTTTTGGCATTTAGCTTGAGGCCAGGCTTTTGGCACCATGTATCTGTTTCAGCAAGACCCTTTTGAAGGATATCTACGTCAGTAGGAGTCTCAGTTATGGCACCCAGTTTGCAGTTGTATGCACACTTTTTTAGCCATAGTACCTCTGTGTTTGCTTGTACCTCAGAGAAGTAAATACCGAACAGGAGAGGTCCCAAGACTGAGCCCTGGGGTACTCCACTTGTCACAGGTTTGGAGTCGGACCTAGCGTTTCCTGTTTTCACTGCATGGGTTCTGTCAGTGAGCCAGTTAGCAACCCATCTTGTAATGTAGGGGTTTATGTTTAGGTTAGTGAGTTTGTCTATAATTCCCGAGTGGGGAATGGTATCAAAGGCTTTCACAAGGTCAAGATATGCCGTGTGGACCACCTTTCCCTCATCGACTGCTTTGGTGACCGTCTCGAAAAAGTCAACCAGGTTTAGAAGACATGACCTGCCCTTTACGAAACCAAACTGGGTAGGGTCTAGGGTTTGTAGGTTCACAATGTTGTTGTTTGAGTTCCATGATGATGCGTTCCATGGCCTTGCAGATGAGGCTCGTCAGGCTGATGGGGCGATAGTTCTTGGGGTTGGTGGTAGCACCTCCCTTGTGAAGCAGGACAACCGTTGCCATGCACCATTCAGTGGGCACATAGCCTGAGGTGAGGCTGTGGTTGAACATGGTATTTAGGTGAGAGATTAGTTAATTTTAGATTTCATGTAACATGCAGCCTGGGATGCTGTCTGGTCCCATGGATGCTGTGTTTTTTGCTTTAGAAAGTGCTGTTTTCACCTGGGTGTCTGTGATTATGGGGACAGCGCAATCTTCTGGTATAGATATGGGCCCTTTAGGGGTTGAGGGTGGGATAAAGATGTTCATCGTGCATACAGCTGCAGTCATAACAGATGGGTTATCCTGCCGTCAGGCGGGTCCTCGGTCGGCCGAATTCCAAAGTCTAGGTCCGGCGTCGGTTGTCGTCGCTTCTTCCCTGACGTCAGTGCGGCAGGGGTATAAAAGAGGCAGCCAACGCCATTTTCTTCAGTCTTTCTTGCCGCGCGGTGCCCGAAGCAGAAGCAGTTCGCAAGTGCCGGTCGGCCAGCTCCTGAGATTTACGAAAGTATTTCAGCCAAAGTCTTCTTGAAAGCTAAGTACCCTGTTGGGGAAACTTTTCTTGCCTCAGACCGATGTCAGACAAAGTTAATAATTGTATTTCATGTGGGAAGCAAATACCGCATAAGGATTTCCACTCTTTCTGCATACCTTGCTTAGGCCCAGACCACGACGTCTCGGCCTGCCGTTTTTGTGCTAGATTTAACAAGCGCACTATTAAGCGTCGGGCGGAGTTCGCCCTTCACTTTTTTGGCAAAAAATTTAATTATATTATGTCGTCGGATACTCCGGCTCCAGGTTTGAGCAAAAAACGCAAAGATAAGGACCGACGTACGATGTCTGCACCTCCTACTGAAACCATGCTAAGGCTGACTACCGGTTCTCCGGTACTCAGCGAGGCGCCTACGCAGCCCCTGAGTACCGATGACAATGCATTACCGGTGTCTTCAGTACCCGAGGTCGCAGGCTCCTCGGCCCCCATTCCTACTACAGATACCAACGCCACTCCTGGTGGGGAAACTCAGAATTTTGACAGGCCTGCCATTTCTCAACGGGTCTTCAGGCCTTCCTCCTTCTCTATTAAAGCCTTCACTAAATCTAAAGCAGCCATGAAAACCAAAAAAAACAGGTTCCTCAGACCTCTCTCAAGGCACCATGCCTAAAAAACAGATGCTTAAAATGGCTGAGGATTTGATTACTCTTATCAAGGGTTCTCAACCCCCCTCTGACAAAAGGCCCAGATTAGAGGAAGACTACCCTTCCTCAGATCAAGCTTCTATTACCTCAGAACTATCTGAGGACCAGGATTATGCCTATTTTCCATTCGAAGACTCTGATGCAGAGGAGTCTATTCCCTCGGTCTCCCCCCCCCTGAGGACTTCTCTTTTCGGGAAACCCTGCATACATTGAGGGAACACTTTCACTGGGAAGGCCAAGATTACTCAGATTCCAAGAAAAGGCTCAGGGAATTTCTTCTGCTCCCCCAGCATAGGCCTCTGGCTATCCCTGTTTTAGATATATTGGATGATGTGTACACAGAAGCCAGCCTTAATCCAGATTCTTTGCCTCCAGCTCCTGTTAAACCAGACAGGTATTACCGGGTTCCTGATTCTCACCAGTTCCTATATAAAAGCCATACTGCTGACCCAGAAACAATTTCACAGGGTTCCAAGGGAATTAAGGCCTCTACTGCTAAAAACCCATTACCTTCAGAGAGAGATTCCAGAGCTTTAGAAAGGTGGGGGAAAAAGGTGTACACCTCGGCCACTTTAACCATGAGGGCATTAAACTGTCAGTTCCATATGTTAAAGTATCAACAGTTTTTGATATCTCAGCTGAAAAGCAAGATGACACAACCAGATTTAAAAAAGTTGCAGGATTTGTTGCATGGTGCAGAGCAAATGGGTAAACATACCTTGCAGTGTGGTTTCGATGCTTTAGAGGCCTCATGTAGAGCTGCTGTTACGGGGTCTGTTATACGTAGGCATGCTTGGCTCAAAGAGCAAACCTTACCAGATCATGTCAAAGCTAAATTATTAGATGCACCTCTTCAAAAAGATGTATTGTTTGGTGTTAAAGCTGAGGAGGTGCTAAAGAAAATGGAGGAAAAAGCTAAATCAATGCAAACAGTGAAAGATTTCTTGCAGGTACAGCCTCCACGTTTCAGCAGAAACTGGCTTTCAAAAAATTGGTCCTTTCCAGCCACGGACAGACCTCAAAGGGGCAGATACAGGCATCCAAGGGGTAGAGGGCAACCTCAAGGATCTTTCAGAGCCAGACAGTGGCAAGCACCAACCCCAAGAGGTGGAGAAGATAGATCACAGTCTTTTAGAAAACAGACACAATGACTTCCCCCTACACCTGCCAAGCAAAGCTTTAATGGCAGCACCTTTGGGCGGAAAACTGACATTATTCTCAAAAAATTGGCATATTGTTACAAAAGACAAATGGATTCTGGACATTATAGACAGAGGCTACAGGTTCCACTTCCACACCCTTCCAAAAATGAGAGGCATGTCAAACCTGCCACAAAATCAAATGGCAGAGGCACAAAAACAAATTTCAGCTCTCATGGACATGAAAGCAATTCAAGAGGTACCTGCAAAAGAACAAGGTCAAGGGTTTTATTCCAGACTATTCCTGGTACCAAGGAAAGACAAAGATTGGAGACCTATCTTAGACCTATCCATCCTAAACACATATCTATAGGTGCCAAAATTCAAGATGCTCACATTACAGCAGCTTTTTCCCATGCTGGGCAAGGAGTCTTGGCTGGTAACATTGGACCTCAAGGAGGCATACCTGCATGTCCCTATCAGACAAGATTGCAGAAGATACCTCAGATTTCTTGCAGGTTCAACCCATTACCAATTCTCTGCATTGCCCTTTGGCTTATCTACTGCGCCCAGAGTGTTTACAAAATGCCTGGCATCAGTAATCGCCTTCTGCAGAGTACAAAGGATACAAATCTACCCATATCTGGACGACTGCCTGATCCAAGCGGACAGCAAGGACATACTACTGCAGCACCTGGCATTTGTAATAAAACTGTTGAACTTCCTGGGATACACAGTCAACAAAAAGAAATCAAAACTAATACCCTCTCAACAAATAATTTTCCTGGGTGCCAGCTTGGATACAACCACCCAGATGGCCTACTCACGCCAGACAAGCAAGGACAACTGTCTCAATACTTCAGAAAAATGGCAACTTACACCAGGCTAACTGCAAGGAAAATCCTGCAGGCTCTGGGATTCATGGCATCTTGCATCCTACTAATCCCGTGTGCAAGGCTGCATATGAGGAAACTTCAATGGTACCTAAAAAACTTATGGTCTCAACACAGCCACAGCTTGGAAGCAATTATACCACTCATTCCATGCCTTCAAAAGGAATTTATGTGGTGGGCTCAAGCTTGCCAAAGAAACACAGGTCTTCCTTTCTGTGTACCTCAAGCAACTCAAATCATCACAACAGACACCCCAGATTATGCCTGGGGAGCACACATGACAAATCAGTGCATTCAGGGAAAATGGACCCGAAAAGAAAAGCACCTTCACATCAACCAAAAGGAAATGCTAGCCGTGCAAAAGGCTATTATGACCTTCACAGGCCTACTGCATCCAGGCCAGCTATTGATAAGGACAGACAACACCACAGTGATGTGGTACATAAACAATGGGGGGAACTCATTCATACCCCCTGTGCAGGCAAGCCATGACCCTATGGAACACAGCACTGGAATTGCAAATTCAACTACAGGCACAATTCCTGCCAGGGAAGGAAAACTCACTGGCAAACAACCTAAGCAGAAATATGACAGATCCACACGAATGGAAGTTGCATCCTCAAGTTTTCACAAAGATAACTCAGGCATGGGGACAGCCAGACATAGATCTCTTTGCTACCCACAGAAATTGCCAGTTGAAAAAATTTTGTTCAAGGACTTATCATCCACAAGCCTGGAAAGTGGACGCGCTTTCCTTCAATTGGGCAACGTTGACAGTCTATGCCTTCCCGCCTCTTCCTCTGCTGCCCAAAGTTCTATTAAAAGCCAGAGCAGAGAGGCCGAAAATGATTCTCATTGCTCCAGACTGGCCAAGACAACACTGGTATCCGCTCCTGAAGAGCCTGACACATTCCCCACCATGGACCCTACCTCTAGTCCCTCTTCTGTTGTCCCAGCACAACTACAAAACTCTTCACAGCCATCTCAAAACTCTAAATCTAGCTGCATGGAGAATTCCTTGATTTCCCAACAGTTTCTCCTCTCCAAGGAGGTGCAGGACGTCATCTTGGAGGCCAGAAGACCTTCTACTAGAAAGGCCTACTCCGCCTAATGGAAAGGATTTTGTGCCTGGAATCAAGAAAAGGGACAGAATCCTTGGGTAATAAATATACCTCAAATTTTACAGTACCTAGCTGAGATGTTAAACAATGGACTTTCCTTCTCCTCCATCAAGATCCACGCTTCAGCCATTTCTGCACAATACAACACAGATCCTCCTTTATTCTCTCATCCTCTCTGAAGGCAGTTCCTCAGAGGGGCAAAGAATATAAAACCCCCAAGGAAACCACCAGTCCCTGCTTGGGACCTCAACTTCGTATTGGAAAAGCTGACCCTTCCTCCCTTTGAGCCAGCTTCTTCAACAGAGTTACAGTACTTGTCATGGAAAACAGCCTTTCTTCTGGCTATCACCTCAGCACGCAGGGTTTCGGAGCTACAGGCCCTCATGGCTGTGCAGCCATTCATCATTTTCCATCAGGACAGAGTTTCCTTACGAACCAACCCTACCTTTATGCCAAAGGTAGTATCCAGTGTAGCTTTGAATCAGACTATCCACTTACCTACCTTTTATCCTAATCCACAAAACAAAGGAGAAAAACTACTACATTCCTTGGACATTCACAGGCAACTTTGTTACTATTTGGACAGAACAAAGCCATTCAGGAAATCTGAGCAACTCTTTGTGTCGTATGCTGCAGGTGCTCAAGGAAAGGCTATTTCCAAACAGACAATTTCAAAATGGATAGCCCACTGCATACGCTTTTGTTACTCATTTCATGGAAAAACTGTGCCTGCATGCATCAGATCCCACTCCACCAGAGCCACAGCTACCTCTGCAGCCTTCCTCAGGGGGGTCCCTACCAAGGACATTTTGGAAGCAGCCACCTGGAGTTCAGTGCACACTTTCTCCAAGCACTATCACCTCCCACTGTACTCAAAATCTAGAGTGGGCTTTACCACAGCAGTCCTGCAGGGCATCCTAGCTCCTCCTAGTTCCACTTAGTGCCTACCACCCTTATTTAGCTTTGGGATTCTACCCATCTGTTATGACTGCAGCTGTATGCATGATGAACATAGTACAGTTTTGTACCTACCATAAATGTAGATGTTCGAGTGCTCATACAGCTGCAGTCCAGGTTTCCCTCCCTCCATCCCCTCTTAGGACAGGCTTATGACAAACACTTTTCATATAACCTTTTTGGGGTATTCTTTTATGGTGTATTTGCTTGCAACTACTGTTTTTGATTTATCAACATTGCATCTTTGCATAACATTACGTTTGCCTTCCTTCTGGGGGCACCTGACATCTGGGGCAAGAAAAACTGAAGAAAATGGCGTTGTCTGCCTCTTTTATACCCCTGCCGCACTGACGTCAGGGAAGAAGCGACGACAATCTACGCCGGACCTAGACTTTGGAATTCGGCCGACCGAGGACCCGCCTGACGGCAGGATAACCCATCTGTTATGACTGCAGCTGTATGAGCACTCGAACATCTACATTTATGGTAGGTACAAAACTGTACTTTTGCACTGAACCTGTCTGCCAGTATATTGGCGATATCAGTTGGTTCCGTGAATTTTGAACCATTATGCTGTAGCTCAGAGCAGATCTGAGAGTTCCCATTTAGGTTCTTGACATAGCTAAAAAATGCTTTGTGGTTGTCTTTGGTGTCCGTTGCGATTTTTCTTTCAAAGCTCACCTTTAAGGATTTTGTAAGGGATCTTAGCTTTTTGCTAAGGTTGGTCAGGGAGCTCCTCCATTCCTGGGTTTTTATTCTTTTTTGTAATTTCTTCCATCTATTATAGAGCTTGTTTATGGCCGGGGTCCACCAGACTGGTTTCCTTTTTTTGGAGGAATAGGTCTTGGTTTTGTTCGGGATGGCACGGTCCATGCACTTGTGTAAGTGCTTGTAGAGTGCTTTTGTGTAGGCTACAGCAGATTCAACCAAATTGTCATTCTGTATGGGAGTAATGAAGTTTGCCACCTCCGTCTTAAGTAGCATAAAGTTTGCTTTGGAGAAGTTTTTCACTCTGGTTTCCTTGGGGAGGGAGAGGGTAGTATGTGGATATCGAGGATGATGAGTTTATGGTCTGATCTAACCAACGAGGACTTTCCCTCAGGTATGGAGCATTTGTCCCTCATGTTGGTGATATCCAGGTCCAGGATATTGTTGCCCCTTGTGGGGGTGTTGATAAGCTGGTCCAGGGCATTTGAGTTAATATATTCCAGGAAGCGTTGAGCAAAGGTATTAGTGCTTGAGTAGTTTTCCCACTTAATGTATGGGTAATTGAAATCACCCAGTATTAGGGTGTTTGTTTGGACCCTCATGCTTTCTAGTGCCTTGAGGAATGAGGAGTGGGGGTCTTGGGGCAGGGATGGTGATCTGTAGCAAGCTACAATCTGGATTGCAGTTTTGCCCATTGTCAGTTGCACTTGGATAATCTCTGAGGCATCATACTTTGCAACTAGTCTGGAGGTGTGGTTATCCTTGATGAATATGGATACGCCTCCTCCCTTGGTGTTTCGGTCCAGGTTTTGTGGCTGAAATGAGTGGTATGAGTTGTAGCCTGGAATCACAAATGCAGTTAACTAATTAAAAATGAAAGAATAATGCACTGAAAACTTAACGAAATATCTCTCCAAGCAGCAGAAACACAGCAGTTATTAAACATAACAATAAAACAAAAAAAAAAAATAACAGATAGATTTATTTACATTTATTTACCAGGGTAGTGCACTGATCAGTATTGACCAATTTCAGGTTCAGCCTGGGATAAGAAAACATTTTAAGTAATGTGTGTATCTAAGAAGCAGGTATGCAACACTGCACACATGCATGTAGAACTATGCACTTTAAGAAACGTGTGTATCTAACAAGCAGGTATGCAACCCTGCACACATACATGTGGAATGTGCACTTTGAGAAATTTATGCAGGTATGCACCTCTGCACACTTACATGTAGAGTTGTGCACTTTTAAAACTGTGTGTATTTAACAGGCAGGTATGCACCTCTGTACATGCAGGCAGACAGAAAGACTTGGGAATGGTAAACGTCAGCTCCCACTCCTTCCAAGGTATAAAAAAAGTCTTCTTGTGGAAGTAATTTGTCAGAATACCATCAGTACTACATGCACGTGAATAATACAGTAAAGCTAATGTTTATAACTTAACTGTGTCTTTCTTTGACAGGCATTTATGTAATTGGCTTCAGTTTTCCTGTTGTGCCAAAGGGAAAAGCACGGATCCGGGTTCAGATCTCTGCTGCGCATAGTGACCAGGACATTGATCAGTGTGTGGAAGCATTTATTGACGTTGGCAGAAAGTATGATGTTATATCTTAAACAGCCGAGGAAAATCATCTACTTCAGTAAATGGGATTTGGAGCATTTCTGCATGCCTTATTTTTTATTAGTAAATTATATTTCATTTTAGATTAATAAAATAAATGTATAATTTAATCATGAAGATTATTTTTCTAGCAGTATTTCATCTGAGACAAGCAAATGTGGGCCCAATAAAATGAAAAGTGCAGATATGCAGATATTATAAGCCTTAGTTTAACAAATGCGTTGACAGCTCACTGTGAGAGCAGGAGGACATCAGGTGACAGTTTAGAGGCGGTTCATGTTTATAGACTTGGAGTCTGGATTCATTCTTGCCCTACTGTTTCGCATGACTGTCCTGTTTCTGTATTACTACAAGAAGTGCCTGCCTTTCCAGAATAAACTATGAAATATTGCATCCCTGTTTTTTTCCACTGCATGTTTCTGATGTTTTTGTACAAATACAAGCTGCTAGTAATGGATGTTTATCAATGCCATGTGTTTTCTTGCTCTAGTGATAAACTGATGTAAAATGATAGCATGTCAGAGCGAGATAGCAGTATAGGAGGAGGACAGTGGAAGTTACTTGCCAACTAAAATTAGGATTCATGGTAGTTTACTTTTGGAACTAAGCAAACATTTATTGAAAAGCAAAAGATTATACAGTCATATACTTATCTGTTCATGTTACGCTGTGTAAATAAACAAAATAATCTCTACAGAAGTATTTATAGAAAACTAAAGCGCATTTAGCAGATTTATTAAATAGTAAAATGTGCTGAAAATAAAATGCTTTAGGAATGAAAACAAATAATTAATACTCACATACACGACAGATTAATCCTTCTGCATAATTTTAATAAACCAAGTGACTTTTGGCCATAAAACCTGTATACTCAGGACAGTATTCTGTGCTACTGAATGGATCATTGACAGATTGGGGTTATGAACCAGGATGGAACCATCTGGTGCAAGCCATTCCAGACAGTGACTAATACTTCTGATACTGCAGTGTAATAGAGGTATTGTCTGCATTGTCCTTGTTCCTGACTGTCAACACAAAAGAAAAGGGTTCTGCTTGGAAGAACTGAATAGTTTGGATTAATGCCCAAAATCCAGCATTCTAGTGTATCGTTCAGATTATGTAAGAAGATACAATGTCTTTCAGCTTTTCCTGGTTAGGGGTCGCCACAGCGGAACTCCGGTCCGCTAATGATTGGCAGTGGATTTTTACGGTGCCTAGTTGCCAATTTTAATTTCTGTCAACAGGGCAGAATTTGAACCTTTAGCTTGATGTTGTTATCTATAACAAAACATATTCTAAGGGAAGCAAGACTATTTTGCTGATGAGCGGAAGTGTAAAGACAAAAATATCGATCCACAAAAGATCAAAATACAACACTAAACCAGTGATCTGATGTTATTCTTCACCTAATCCTTAACAGAGGGTTCGGTTCTGATCCTTGGAACTGACTCGGCCGTATCTTCCAGCTCGCGCTCTCCAAACTCTTGAGCCAGGCACTACCCATAGTGCTCGTCACAGAGATTACCTCAGATCTCGTTTGCTGCTTTGCAGACCAGACATGTTCGTTCCATCTCTCGAGCTTTGCCAGTTAATTGTATTTTTCAATTTTTCTTTTTCTATTTTCTAGACAGGCAGACTAGTGACTCTTTCTCTATTTTCCTGTTTTCTTAGTTCTTCTACCAACTCCTCCTCCTTTTTAATTAACTTCTGCCTTCCTTCCTTTTACCACTGGTAATCTGTCATTTACCATCGTTGGTAAATTCTTTTCACTTTTTCACCGATAAGGTATCTCTTAATACCACTGCTGGTATTATTTTCCTTTCACTTTCGTCTTTACCCTTTTATTCAAAAAAAAAAAAAGTACTTTCTTTCATCCCTCTTTTATCGCCGATAATGGTTGAACCAAAAACAATCTCCCTGAAAACCTTCAAAGGACACCTCAGGCTTCAAGAGGTGTAGAAAGTGTAAGGGTAAAATGCCCAATTCAGAAATGCACATTTTGTGTGTCTACTGTCTTGGCAGGATTCACCTGCAAGAAAATTGTGTGATTTGTCACGGGTTCTCTACCAAAACGTTGACAGAGAGAAAAAAATAAACTAATTTTAAAAGGGCTTCTGAAGTCTCTTTGACGAGGCCATCTCTGGTTCCAAGGAGAAAACTGGTAGTACTGAATCTTCTTCGTCTTGTGCTTCGAAGAAAAGATCATCTTCAGTTCCCAGTACTTTGGAGCCAACAAAGAAAATATCAAAAACTTCTTTGGTACCGAAAGACCTGTCTACACCGACAAAATGGCTTCGGAGCCAATAGGTTCAACATCGGTGCCAACAGACCAACCTGTACCTAAGCTACTGGGGCTGCCTCCGCTCCCAAGAACTTCCTACTCTCCTTCTGTGGACCCTTTCAGAGATACCCCATTTGTGGAAGTGAGACGACCCAGATCTCCCTCCACTGCATCAGTGAGGTCTACTAATAGTCTTTCAGAAGCTGATATTATGAGGCTAGTGGATTAGCTACTTGTGGGGAGAAGATTATTTTCAGTTCCAAGCCAAACTGGCATCGAAACTGTCTGTTCTGTGACCCCTTCATACCCTCCTCTTCCAACTCTAGATGCGTCTTTGGAGCCTTCCACCCCGACAGTCCCAGCATCAACTGACTCAGTTGTGCTAGCCCTTTCATCTTTTGTTCTGAGACCCGTCTTGAGCATCTCCGAGCCTTCGGCACCGGAGACCTACCGGGGTTGGGACTCTCTGGTCGAGTCCAAGATGCATGGTACTTTTTCAGTTCCTTCGGAGCCGTCTATGCCTCATGGCGCCTTGGCCCTTGTATTGTCAACCCAGGATCCTGTTCTGGAGACTGTCTCTTCGGTGTGGGGTGAGACCCCGGTTCTGAAACAGTCTGTTTCGGTTCCCGGCTCCCATCTCTCTATGGGCAGACCTTCCTTCCGGATCATAGGTTCATAGGTAGGTACTAGGCTATCTGCCCGAGGGCATTTATAAGCCTAGCCAGAGTGTGTCAGCTTTCGCCGCCCCATAGATTAATTAACTGAGCCTCTGTCAAGAAGAGCCATTGAATTGAGCCCAGGGGTATATTTTCTGTTACCCATCCACTTGCCAAGGTTTCTCTTGAAGAGTGTTAGTGAGGGGCTCTGCCAGGCAACCTTCTCTTTCTTCCCCTGTCCAGCATTTATTATTGCGCACCACAAATCTGTTACAAATGGAAACAGTATTCCAAATGGGCTTCAAATAAAGGGCTGGACTCATTTACCGCCCTCATTCATGATATCCTAGATTTTCTTAACACACTTTTTCAATCTGGTTCCTCTGCTTCTATGATAAAGGTTCATCTAGCAGCAATTTCAAACTTCTACTCAGGTTGGAATGATTCTCCAATAATGTTTCACAAACTTTGTAAAGCTTTCTTGAAGGGACTCTTCCTACTGAAACCTCTATTGAAAGAACCAAGACCACCATGGGATCTAACTACTGTGCTTCAAGCTCTAACAAAGGCCCCATTTGTACCATCAGCATCTTGTCATTTGAAGTATTTGTCCTGGAAGACTATATTTTTGGTGGCTATTACTTTCGCAAGAAGATTTTCCAAATTGCAGGCCGTATCATGCAAATCACCCTACCTGATCTTTCATAAAGACAGAGTTGCACTGAGAACAAATCCATCCTTTCTACCCCAGATAGTCTCTGAATCCATTATTAATCAGTTGTTACAATTACTGGTCTTTTTCCCTAATTTTTCCAACAAAGGAGAATATGCACTTCATTTACTAGACATGCACAGACAGCTACATTTTTATCTTCACATAACAAAATAATTTAGAAAATCAGAACAGTTAGAGACTTCATTACATTCATTTATAACTCTCATGGACTTCAACTTCACAAAACAGTTCAAGCCCACTCAACAAGGGCTGCGGCAACATCAGCGGTTTTTCATACCAGAGCTTCTCTAGATGACATCTGTGCAGCAGCCATATGGTCTTCTCATCATACCTTCATCACTCATTACAAATTAGACCAGGTCTCAAGTGATCGAGCATCCTTTGGCTCTATGGTGCTAAGGAATATTCTTCCATGAGACCTCCTGAGACTAAAGTAGCTGGGGATTCTGTCCCACTGTCAAGGATTAGGTGAAGATTAACAACCTCAAATAAAGAAGTTATGTCTTACCATAACGTTCCGTCTGTGTTGTTGATCTTCACCAAACCTTGACATGCCCACCCACCATCCCCCACCTAAGACCCTTAGTAGATCTCTTTAGTCCTGGACTAGTTTCTCATTAAGGACTCTTACATGGCCTTGTGTCTATACTATCTGTAGTTAACCATTCTATTTTTTCCTATATATACTGTCATCTGGCAAACTCAATCTGAGGTAATCTCTGTGCGTAGCATTATGGGTAGTGCCTGGCTCGAGAGTTTGGAGACCACGAGCTGGAAGATACGGCTAAGTCTGTTCTAAGGATCAGAACCAAACCCACTGTCAAGGATTGGTGAAGATCAACAACACAGATGCAACTTTATGGTAAGGCATAACTTCTTATGTTATGTTGTCCCACTCGCCTTCTATCTTACTGGATAGGACAGCATCCCTAGCACCATTTTCCTGGGTGGCTCATGGGAGTATACCTTTGAGCACTGTGGACCCAAAAGAAGCTCTGTCCCTGGAGGCCAAATCTACCTTGTAATGAGTAATAAAAGTATGGGGCCTGCCCCATGTAGTCGCCGCACAAATGCTGTCCATAGATAGTCTATCATGGTAAGAAGATGATGTTGCTAGAGCTCTAGTTGAATGGCCTTTGATTTTAAAAGGTAGACTTCTATTGTTTGAAGTGTATATAAAGGTAACACAATTGGAAGCCAATTTGGGAGTGTAACTTTTGAGCTGGTTTGCCTTGCTTTGCTTGAGAAAAGGAAATAAATAGCTGGTCTGTTTTCCTGAAATCTTTGGTTCTATGTAAATAAAATCTCAGTTGCCTATATATATCCAACTAATATAGTTTGTATTCTTCCTTGGAATGATTAGGAAAGAAAACTGGAAGTCCAATAAACTGGTTAAGATTGGATTGAGAGCAGACTTTTGGTACAAAACATAGATTAGTCCTCAAGGATACTCTGTCCTCATGAAAGATTAGGTATGGTGGGTTAATTGGTAGAGCTTGCAACTTCGAGACAATGTGCAGATCTCATGGCCACTAACAGGATGGTCTTCCAGGAGAGAAACTTTAGATCGCATGAAAAAGCAGGCTGAAAAGGGGGTAAAGTTAGACAAGTACGAATTAAATTTAGGTCCCAAGGTGATCGAAGTTCTTTAATGGGAGGCGTCAACAAACAAGTTCCTTTTAAGAATGCTTTACACAGCCTGTGTGACATGAGATTAGGGGTGTATTCACCGACGTGATAATTGTAGGTGCAGCAGAGCCTTGCTGAAAAAGTTCCACTAGGAATTCTAAAATTGAACTAAAAGAGGCATAGAAGGGATCTATGTCCCTTGCACTTGCCCAGTAGGAGAATCTCTTCCATTTGCTGGAATACAGTTTCATGGGGGAAGCCTTATGAGAAGAGAGCAAAATATGTTTGGCTGCTGGAGTAAAATTTTGAAGCCTGACTAAGTTTGGAAGTTGAGCAGCCAAGCTGTCAAATTGAGAGTCTGGAGAGAAAGAGGAAGCATACCTGACATATGAGTCAGAAGGTCTGGAACTAGGTCCAGAGCCCATTGCTTTTACTGAAGATGAGGCCAGAGGAAGGGGAACCAAATCTGATGAGGCCAATATGGAGCAATAAGAATAAGCCTGCTCCTCAAGACTTTGGCTTTCTCTAATGACTTTGGGAATTAGAGGAAAGGGAGGGAAGGCATACAGTAATCTCGAGGGCCAATTGTGGAAGAGTGCATCTCTCGGTGTCTCCCTCACTGGGGGATTAGGGCAAAGTAGCTGCTGCATTTGGTATTCAGGAGGGTTGCAAATAGGTCGCAGCAAGGCTGGCCCCAAATACAGAAAATCTTGTCCGCTATGCTCTGTTTCAGAGACCACTTGTGAGGCATTAAAATCCCACTGAGCTTGTTGGCTATCACATTGGATTCCCCAGGATATGCATTGCTACCAGAAAACGCTGGGAAGAGATTGCCCATTGCCATACTCTTAGCGCATCTTGGTTCCTCCTTGCTTGTTTATATACCAGACTACAAACATGTTGTTTGACTGGATTGCAGTCGTTCCTAGTGGGAGAGGATCCTGAAGTACTTGCAACACCAGAAGCACACTGCTCTCATCTCTAGAACATTGATGTGCAACTGAGCCTCTTGTTCTTGCCATGTGCCTTGGAGTGTTCTTCCCAGATAATGTCCCCCCACCCTGTCTGGGAAGCATCTGTGGTCACCGTAGCAACAGGTTGTTGTGGAACAAAGGATTTGCTGATGGTGACATGATCAGACTGAAACCACCATCGGAGATCTCTCTTGCATGAATTCGTTATCGTTATTTGATGGGACATAGGAAGTTCTTGAAGAGACCATTGAGCAAACAGAAGCCACTGAAGGATTCTCATGTGCATCCTGGTTAGAGGGACAAGAGTTATGGTTGATGCCATAGTTCCAAGAAGTGTTAGGACTACTTTTGCTTTTACTTTGCTACTGGGAAGAATGTTGACTATTTGTTGTCTGAGGGCAGAGACTCTGTCAGGCAGAAGGCGAGCCATCATAGAAATAGTGTCTAGATCTGTGCCAATAAATATAATACTTGACAAGGCAACAAGGCAGATTTTTGAAAATTCACTGTTATGCCTAACTGAGCACAAAGTTCCAGTGTAATGTCCCTGGCCTGTAGAAGTAGATGCTTGGTGGTGGCAGTTAGGAACCAGTTGTCCAGGTATGGAAACACTTGGAATCCCAGGCATCTCAGGTGAGCCATTACTACTGCCATGCATTTGGTGAGCAATCTGGGGGCTGTAGTGAGACCAAAGGGCAGAGCTTGAAACTGATAAATGACTGGCTCCCCAGCTGGAAGCGTAAATGACTCCTTGATGCTTTGTCCATTTTTATGTGGTAGTACACATCTTGGAGGTCTGTTGAGCACATCCATTCGCCTTTTCCCTAAAAAGGGAAGAATAGACTGCAGTGTCAGCATTCGGAACTTGGACTTCCTTACAGATTCGTTCAACTTGCTGAGCTCCAAAATGGTTCTCCAGTCCCCTGTTCTTTTTGATACTAAAGGAATCTTGAGTAAGTTCCGAATCCTATTTGGCCTGCGGGGACTTTTTGAATGACTCTTTTATTTACCAACTCTTGGATTGCTATGGTTGCTTGTTCCCTCTGACTGGGTGGAACATCTGGGATTTTTCTGATCTGTGGAATGGGCTGGCAAAATGGAATGGAATATCCTCTGGATATTATACTTTGTACCCTCTTGTCTCTTGTGATATTTCACCAGGCTTCTGAGTACAGAGTTAATCGTCCCGCAACTGCCTCCAGAGAAGAGCAGGCAGGCCTCCTTTCAGCAGCGCTGATGAGGTTGGCGGTGAAAGGAATCACGGTCACCCTGATTTTGTGGGCCCCCTGCCACGTGGGTGATGTCTACCATTATTGCATGCCCTCTGTACCTGGGGAAGGGTTCGCCTCGTGCGTCTTGAGGTACGGAAAAATGTACTCCAATGGCAGAGAGAGTTTTCCCTTCTTGCTCACATCTGGTGAATGTGTCCTTGACCTTTGGTCCAAAAAGAGAGGAACCATCAAAATGGGCTTTGGTAAAGGTAGACTTATTTTTATCTGAAGAAGGGTCCAGTACCCGAAAGCGCTTATCTTTCTACATTTTATGTGTTCTGTTGGAGAATAAACTTATTTTGGATTTACAGCGGTGTTTCCACCAAGGACTTCTTTGTTTCTTTGCTTGATTTTGTTTTTTGGTTGGAACAAGTCAGCACCGAGCATTTTTTGGATTGATAGTAAAGGTAGACTTGAAGGGCACCACAAATTTGCACAAGCGCATCCAGGAGTGCCTACTCAGGGAAACTTCGGAACCCACTGCCCTGCTTGCTCCATCTCTAGCATAAGAGATCAGCCTCATGGAGGAGTTAACTATGGAATTTAAGGTGGATAGCTGAGCGGTCAATTTTTCTGAGGCCCCCGTAGCTAATAAACCTTGTAGAGTATCTCCTAACTCCTTCAGGAGATCTCTTTGAAGTCTTGTAAAGTGTGTGAGGATGTTCAGCCATCTGAGGGTGAAAGTCGCTGACAAGAAAACACGCTTCCCGAATCTGTCCATTGTTCGAGAATCCTTGTTCGGCAGATGGACAGATGCAGACATCTCAGAGAGTTCCTTTTTGGTGGCTGCCACCACCACCATAGCGTCTACGGGTACACCTTTTGAGAGAAATTCCTTATCCAAAGGAGCTGACAGGAACTTATTTGGCCACCTAGGGACTGACTCCATAGTGTCTGGCGACTCCCATGCCTTTCGACTAACGAAATCCATAAGCTCGTTGAAAGGCGGAGAAACGCAGGAGGCTGAAGGTTGAGATCCAAAGGCCTTCAGGTACACTGACTCCTCATCAGAAGGGTTGATGGGTTTCCAGCTGCCTCTCTGTTTTAGGATTTCTAGGATATCTGAGATAGAGATCTCTTCAGAGGATGACCATGGGAACCCTTCTGCTTCCTCGAGGTCAGTGTCAGAAGTGATGGACTCATCAGGGGAGTCTATATGCTTCCTCTTGCATGTCCTCTTTCAAGGTGGCTCCTCAGACGAGTAGTCTGGGAAGGTCTCAGAAGAGTTGGGCTCGCCCGATGGGGCTTTCTGGGGCCCTGAATCTCTGCTGTCCTGTGGATAGGATGGTGCCGAAGCAGACTCCGGTGACTGAGGGGGAAGGATGCCAGTATCCCTGAGTCAGGCTGCAGGAGGAGACAGCACAAACTCCTAATCACCTCAAAGCCCGATCCCCTTGGCTCCGAGGATACCTCTGGTTCTGAGGAAAAAGAGGAAATCCCCGGCACCAAGGAGATCGGCTCCAAGGCCGACATGAGAGCCGAGCTCACCCATGCCGACGTGCCGAAGGGCAGACTAGGAACCAAAGAGACTCTGGTCCGAGACTCCCCCTCAGAGCCGACTGGAGAACTATGGCTCCTAGACACTCCAGATGGCACTGCAAGTGGAGCAGGCAATGGTTCCAAAGAATTCTGAAGTGGTCTCTGAACCGAAGGGTCTACCACAGGAGGTATCTGGCATTCTGGCTCCAAAGATCCAGCTTGGCTCGGAGGAGGAATAGTGGATGTAGTCATATTGAGTGGCTCCAAGACCTATGGGGTCAGAGCAGAGAACAGATGTTCATCGTGTTTCACTGTTGTAGTCATTACAATTGGGTTATCCTGCTGGCAGGCTACCCGCAGTCGGCCCGAGTTCCAAAGTCTAGGTCCAGCGTTGGTTGCTGTCACCTCCTCCCTGACGTCAGTGCGCCAGGGGTATAAAAGATGCAGCTGACGCCATTTTCTTCAGTTTTTCTTGCCCCAGATGTCAGGAGCCCCTAAAAGGGTAGGCTACATTATGTCAATATGCATGCATACCCAGAAAACAACTTTTCCTTCATGTACAAGCAAATACACCACATAGGTTGCATAGAACAGAGAAATACAGATAAGTCTTAGCAAGGAAAAAGGGGGATGGTGGGAGGGTAACCTGGACTGCAACAGTGAATACACTCGAACATCTACATTTATGGTAGGTACACAACTGTACTATGTTCATTGTGCTTCACTGTTGCAGTCATTACGATTGGGTTGAATCCCAAAGCTAAGGTTGGGAGGCTGGCTAAATAGGATTAGGAGAAGCTCTCAGGCCCTGCAGAACTGCAGTGGCAAAGCCTGCCCTGGATTTAGAGTAGAAGGTAAGTGATAGTGCTTTGTAAACGTATGCACAGAACTCAAGTTGCAGCCTCTAAGATGATTGTAAAGCTTCATCAAAAGAAGGCTTTATTAAACTTCGTAAAATCAGTGTTTTTCCGCTCATCTAACACTCGAGAGCTGAAGGAGTGAAAAAAACTGTAGGATTCCTGCAAGTGAATAGCACCTTAGCTGAACACACACACACACACACACACACACACACACACACACACACACACACACACACACACACACACACATACACACACACACACACACACACACTGTGCCCATCAGTAATAGACATGTTTTGGGAGCATTGTTGGCATTTCTTGAATCCAGAGACTCTGGGTTCTTTACCTCTAGATTCTTTAGACATGCTGAGACTGCAATAAACTTATACCAAAAATAAGTTAAGCTAACACACAGGAAAAAACAGTACAGGGAACTAAAGCTCTACCCTCTAAGTTAAACGGGTGCTAGGCCCTCTAACTTAAACAAACCTAGCCGAGCTGAAGGGGAACAGACAACACAAACCCTCTAATAAAAAATGGGTTACATTTAACTCTCTAACTTAAATGAACAAAGGGAAATACACAATTACCACAAGACTGACATGGATTTGATAGGCCTAGTGAAAAAAACAACGGTCAATAAGCAACAACACAACAGGAGGCAAACGAATTATGCCAAAAACCTATAAAAAGTGTAAACTGCCAAAACTAATAAGTACAATTAACTCTAATAACAAGACATTCATTAAAAAACAGCTATTAGTAAAGTAATCGAAAACACTTAGTCATGGCTAAGAAGACAGAATCCAAACTCGTCAAGTGGCAAACGAGATCTGGGGGTTACTCCAATGCATTGTGGGATAGGTAGTCAGCCACGAGCCAAGTCAGAGACTTTGAGGTAGTGTATTGGCCGAGTTGGAGCCGAGTATCGGCTCCGAACCCATCCAGTAAGAAAGAAGGGCGAGAGAGGACAACAAACATGGAATGATATGGTAAGTACATAACTTCTTTTTTTCTTGTAGGGGGGCAATCCCTTCTGCATCCCCCCACTACTTATATATATATATATCAACTTCAAGAATACAGTACAGTGGAGAAAGGTCATATTCCCTGATCCCCACTGTACTACAATCTCAGTGTGAGAAATCCGGCATAGTTCCACAAACAAATTTTCAGTTAACTGCACCAAGTTTTTCACCCATCGATAAAAGGCAACTTCTGTGGAAAGATTTAGTTCCATTCTAAGACAGATAACTGTGTTAGCTAATAATTTCCAGTTTAAAAGACAGAATTAATCTCATCCCTCAGGTGGAAAAAGAAAGCACACATGATCACTCAAAAATACATGAAGATGTGTAGAAAATGGATGTCCGTTTACTTGTGTCCACTTTCTTAAAATGGACTCTGCTAAATAAAACAGAATGGATGCAAACAGAAGCTGCTTTATTAATAAGACTCCACTTTCTACCTGGTGCCTTTAAATGCAACACAAAAGCTACCCAGGGAATGGGGCAAAGGGTGATAACGGACAACACCAAACACTGATTAACTGTGAGTACAGAACAGCAAGTGTTAAGGTTACACAAGCAGAGTTTCTGATGATTAGTAACTAAATCGGCACTTTTTTCTCACTATGCATGGTCTAGTGTTACATTTTTATTTGTTAACTAACACAGATAGGCGGAGCGACATGTAGACAGATACAAAGACACAAATTAGACAGACAAACGCAAAATAAAAGAATATTGACCATTTGTAAGGGGAGCTGCCACCCTCTTAATTCCTCTACATCTTGAAAATGTTTTTTGTAAATGTATAGAGTGCGAGAGTGTATATGTTGGGGGGAGGTTAAGGAGTGACTAGACACCCAAAAGCAGGATTAAGTGAAACACTTGATCAGCTAGATGTGCAGATGCTTTCATTTTGACCACACATATGTATTGCTGCCAAGACACCACTTCATAGCCAGTCCTAGAGTTGCCAGAACAGTATGATAGCTTTCAAACTATTTTACTGACAAAATATTCTGATAGCTATGAAAAAAATTGAGCAAAGTCCATTGCTCTCCAATATTGCCAGATAATATGGAATTGCACAATCATTTTCATTGCTGGTCTAGGGTTGAGCATTCTAAACTGTAAATTTTCTTAGGAACACACATTTGGCAACACTCTGGTTTGTAAAGAGTTACATTTAAATTTTCTGAATGAGCAGTCTAAAGATATACAAAGATATATTTGCATCTCTACAAATCTTTGAAAAGATGGTATACCTCACTCTTAAATTTTAGAACCATATTTACAAGTAGATAAGCTATCCCATGTAATCTTAACATCTTTAATACCTTGGACATCTCTTGCTGCTGTGCGCTCCTGGCCCCAGCATCTTCAACCTTTTCTTGTTCCCAGCTCCCTTCCACTTGAGGTTGATAAATTGAACCACAAAGTCAAGTACAAAAGGAAGAAAAATCTTGTTCCCTAATTATTCCCAGCTCACCAGCTTGCCTCCCTTCCACTTGAGGTTGAGAAATTGACTATCTGGAATATAAGGACCCTTCCACATCACCTGCTGTCTTATCCCTGTGCTATTCCAAGAAAGGAAGAAAAATTATGCGTTCTCCTGATACTGGCAGAAAAGCTGACATTTAATAGTTTATATGTATTGTAGATTGTAATTGTTAGCTTCTAGCCAGGAATGCCAGCAGCCATACCCTCCTCTGTATCCAATAGCTAGATTATAGACCCTTAGTCCCTCTATTGTTGCCTCCATTAGCTGACTCATAGTTAGTATCTAGTCCTTGACCAGCCTTTCCCAGATATTTACTCCTGCCTGTCCACTAGGAGGCGCTCTCATTTAGTCCCAACCATTAGTCCATACTGCCATCCTATAAATTACATCTTTACTCCCTGCAACTTATACCCAGCTCCTATCTTTCCTTCACATGCCTTCTGCTCTTCAGTAAATACCACTTTTCTCCTCTAAACATTACCACTTTACATTTATTATTCTCTAGTCATCTGTTCTTTCACTTACCCTGAGCTATCAGCAATCCACTGATTGTTCATCCTGAACTGTTCCACTCACTTGTCTCTACCGCCTCCGTTCGCCTCTTGGCTCACTCCGCTCCCCTACCCTACCCCCAATTCCCACCCCCACTACTCACACTTTTATCTTTGCATTAAACTCCTCCCATTCTCTAACAGACCAATTACTGGCCTTCTCACCCTTCTCTTTACCTCCCATCACTTAAAGACCACACCCCACACATACCTCCTCTTATCCTCCCATCAATTAAAAGCCACTCCCCACTATCTACAGCCTTCAAGGATCAACTTCATCCAGGACAGCTACTGATAAAGACGGGCAATACTACAGTCATGTGGTACATAAACAAGCAGGGGGGCACGCATTCCTACCCCCTCTGCAGACTAGCCATGAACTTGTGGGACACCGCACTGACTTACCAAGTACATCTGCAAGCACAATTCCTGCCAGGAAGGATAAATACTCTGGCAGATGAACTAAGCAGAAACCTAATGGATCCCTACGAGTGGAAATTGGATCCACAAGTCTTCAGCATGATAACAAGGAACTGGGGTTGCCCAGACAAAGACCTATTTCCCTCCCCTCACAACTGCCAACTACAGAGATTCTGCACAAGGACTTATCACAAGTATGGAAAGTGGATGCTCAATCTTTCAGCTGGAAAAACCTAACAGTATATGCCTTTCCTCCTTTGCCTCTCCTCCCCAAGGTACTCCTCAAGGTCAGATAAGAGAAGCTAAAAATGATACGGATTGCCCCAGACTGGCCCCACCAGCACTGGTGCCCAATCGTAAAGAGCTTGTTTCAATGCCCAGCTTGGACATTACCTCATATTCCTCACTTATTGACCCAACAAGACAGTCAGATACTGCACAGCCAATTCCGGACCTTAAACCTGGCAGCATGGCAGATAATGTAGCCATTCAAGACACTCCTCTCTCTAAAGTAGTGATGGATGTTATTTTTGAGGCCAGGAGGCCTAGCACCAGAAAATCTTATGCAGAAAAATGGAAGAGATTCTGTGCTTGGAACCATGCACTAGGTATTGACACGACTGTTCCAAATATTCCTCAGATTTTGCAATACTTAATTGAGATACTGGATAAAGGCCTTTCCTTTTCATCAATTAAAATTCATGCCTCTGCCATTTCAGCTCATTACAATACAGAACCACCTATTTTTTCTCATCCATTGCTAAGGCAGTACCTCAGAGGGGTCAGAAAAATAAGACCCCCAAGGAGAGCACCAGTACCTGCTTGGGACCTCAACTATGTCTTGGAAAAAACTCACACTGCCTCCATTTGAGCCAACCTCTGCAGCTGATATAAAATTCTTATCCTGGAAAACAGCTCTGCTCCTAGCAATAACCTCCGCTAGATGAGTCTCAGAGCTACAGGCACTCATGGCTGTGGAACCTTTTATCATTTTCCATCCTGACAGGGTTTCTCTAAGGACAAACCCTACATTTTTGCCTAAGGTATTGTCCAGTGTGGCCCTTAACCAAACAATTCATTTGCCTACCTTTTACCCAAACCCACAGAATAAGGGTGAGAGACTTCTGCATTCCTTGGACATTCACAGGCAGCTACGCTTCTACTTGGACAGAACCAAAGCTTTCAGAAAGACTGAACAACTTCTAGTGTCATATGCTGCAGGATCACAAGGAAAGCTTATCTGTAAACAGACTATTTCAAAGTGGATAGGGACTGCATTCGTTTCTGCTAATAACAGCATGGCAAATCAGTGCTTAAGGGCATTAGGCCACATTCAACCGGAGCAGCAGCCACTTCAGCAGCCTTCCTCAGAGGAGTACCAACCAAAGACATCTTAGAGGCTGCAACTTGAGTTCTGTGCATACGTTTACAAAGCACTATCACTTACCTTCTACTCTAAATCCAGGGCAGGCTTTGCCACTGCAGTTCTGCAGGGCCTGATAGCCTCTCCTAATCCTATTTAGCCAGCCTCCCAACCTTAGCTTTGGGATTCAACCCAATTGTAATGATTGCAACAGTGAAGCACAATAAACATAGTACAGTTGTGTACCTACCATAAATGTAGATGTTCGAGTGTATTCACTGTTGCAGTCCAGGTTACCCTCCCACCATCCCCCCTTTTCCTTGCTAAGACTTATCTGTATTTCTCTGTTCTATACAACCTATGTGATGTATTTGCTTGTAGATGAAAGAAAAGTTGTTTTTTGGGTATGCATGCATATTGACATAATGTAGCCTACCCTTTTAGGGGCTCCTGACATCTGGGGCAAGAAAAACTGAAGAAAATGGTGTCGGCTGCATCTTTTATACCCCTGGTGCACTGACGTCAGGGAGGAGGTGACAGCAACCAACGCTGGACCTAGACTTTGGAACTCGGGCCAACTGCGGGTAGCCTGCCAGCAGGATAACCCAATTGTAATGACTGCAACAGTGAATAGACTCGAACATCTACATTTATGGTAGGTACACAACTGTACTTTTTGCCAGTGCTGGTGACTTCAAAAGCCTGCACATCACCCTGTCCATATCGTCATCTGATAAGCTCCTAGAGGACCTGGATGAAAGAGTGGGGGATTGAGACCTTTGAAGAATAGAGGATCTCAAAATCAGAGATACCAGTACTAATTCCATGGACCAGCTCTGAGAAGTAGTCTATATCTGTTCTGAAGTCTTTGGAACCAAAGAGCTAGAGTTGTCTGCACCGATTGTCTCCCTCGATTCCAAAGGCGGTGGAGCCGATGAGATAGATTTCTCAGTCAATTTAGCCAATTTCTATGGAAGCTCTGAATGAGCTGAGGAAGAGAATGAAGAGGAAGGTCTCTTGAAGTTGTCACTAGCTGTTGGAGAAGATTGTAAAGCTTCATCAAAAGAAGGCTTTATTAAACTTCGTAAAATAAGTGTTTTTCCGCTCATCTAACACTCGAGAGCTGAAGGAGTGAAAAAAACTGTAGGATTCCTGCAAGTGAATAGCACCTTAGCTGAACACACACACACACACACACACACACACACACACACACACACACACACACACACACACACACACACACACACACACACACACACACACACTGTGCCCATCAGTAATAGACATTTTTTGGGAGCATTGTTGGCATTTCTTGAATCCAGAGACTCTGGGTTCTTTATCTCTAGATTCTTTAGACATGCTGAGACTGCAATAAACTTATACCAAAAATAAGTTAAGCTAACACACAGGAAAAAAAAGTGCAGGGAACTAAAGCTCTACCCTCTAAGTTAAACGGGTGCTAGGCCCTCTAACTTAAACAAACCTAGCCGAGCTGAAGGGGAACAGACAACACAAATCCTCTAATCAAAAATGGGTTACATTTAACTCTCTAACTTAAACGAACAAAGGGAAATACACAATTACCACAAGACTGACATGGATTTGATAGGCCTAGTGAAAAAAACAACGGCCAATAAGCAACAACACAACAGGAGGCAAACGAATTATGCCAAAAACCTATAAAAAGTGTAAACTGCCAAAACTAATAAGTACAATTAACTCTAATAACAATACATTCATTAAAAAACAGCTATTAGTAAAGTAATCGAAAACACTAAGTCACGGCTAAGAAGACAGAATCCAAACTCGTCAAGTGGCAAACGAGATCTGGGGGTTACTCCAATGCATTGTGGGATAGGTAGTCAGCCACGAGCCAAGTCAGAGACTTCGAGCTAGTGTATTGGCTGAGTTGGAGCCAATCCAGTAAGAAAGAAGGGCGAGAGAGGACAACAAACATGGAATGTTATGGTAAGTACATAACTTTTTTTTTCTTGTAGGGGGCAATCCCTTCTGCATCCCCCCACTACTTATATATATATATATATATATATATATATATATATATATATATATATCAACTTCAGGAATACAGTACAGTGGAGAAAGGTCATATTCCCTGATCCCCACTGTACTACAATCTCAGTGTGAGAAATCTGGCACAGTTCCACAAACAAATTTTCAGTTAACTGCACCAAGTTTTTCACCCATCGATAAAAGGCAACTTCTGTGGAAAGATTTAGTTCCATTCTAAGACAGATAACTGTATTAGCTAATAATTTCCAGTTTAAAAGACAGAATTAATCTCATCCCTCAGGTGGAAAAAGAACGCACACATGATCACTCAAAAATACATGAAGATGTGTAGAAAATGGATGTCCGTTTACTTGTGTCGACTTTCTTAAAATGGACTCTGCTAAATAAAACAGAATGGATGCAAACAGAAGCTGCTTTATTAATAAGACTCCACTTTCTACCTGGTGCCTTTAAATGCAACACAAAAGCTACCCAGGGAATGGGGCAAAGGGTGATAATGGACAACACCAAACACTGATTAACTGTGAGTACAGAACAGCAAGTGTTAAGGTTACACAAGCAGAGTTTCTGATGATTAGTAACTAAATCGGCACTTTTTTCCTCACTATGCATGGTCTAGTGTTACTTTTTTATTTGTTAACTTACACAGATAGGCAGAGCGACATGTAGACAGATACAAAGACACAAATTAGACAGACAAACGCAAAAGAAAAGAATATTGACCTCATTTGTAAGGGGAGCTGCCACCCTCTTAATTCCTCTACATCTTGAAAATGTTTTTTGTAAATGTATAGAGTGTGAGAGTGTATGTGTTGGGGGGAGGTTAAGGAGTGACCAGACACCCAAAAGCAGGATTAAGTGAAACACTTGATCAGCTAGATGTGCAGATGCTTTCATTTTGACCACACATATGTATTGCTGCCAAGACACCACTTCATAGCCAGTCCTAGAGTTGCCAGAACAGTATGATAGCTTTCAAACTATTTTACTGACAAAATATTCTGATAGCTATGAAAAAAATTGAGCAAAGTCCATTGCTCTCCAATATTGCCAGATAATATGGAATTGCACAATCATTGTCATTGCTGGTCTAGGGTTGAGCATTCTAAACTGTAAATTTTTTTAGGAACAACACACATTTGGCAACACTCTGGTTTGTAAAGAGTTACATTTAAATTTTCTGAACAAGCAGTCTTTAAAGATATACAAAGATATATTTGCATCTCTACAAATCTTTGAATAGACGTAAACAAGGTATGGTATACCTCACTCTTAAATTTTAGAACCATATTTACAAGTAGATAAGCTATCCCATGTAATCTTAACATCTTTAATACCTTGGACATCTCTGGCTGCTGTGCGCTCCTGGCCCCAGCCTCTTCAACCTTTTCTTGTTCCCAGCTCACCAACTTGCCTCCCTTCCACTTGAGGTTGAGAAATTGACTATCTGGAATATAAGTACCCTTCCACATCACCTGCTGTCTTATCCCTGTGCTATTCCAAGAAAGGAAGAAAAATCTTGTTCCCTAATTATTCCCAGCTCACCAGCTTGCCTCCCTTCCACTTGAGGTTGAGAAATTGACTATCTGGAATATAAGGACCCTTCCACATCACCTGCTGTCTTATCCCTGTGCTATTCCAAGAAAGGAAGAAAATCTTGTTCCCTAATTATTCCCAGCTCACCAGCTTGCCTCCCTTCCACTTGAGGTTGAGAAATTGACTATATGGAATATAAGGACCCTTCCATATCACCTGCTGTCTTATCCCTGTGCTATTCCAAGGAAGGAAGAAAAATCTTGTTCCCTAATTATTCCCAACTCACCAGCTTGCCTCCCTTCCACTTGAGGTTGAGAAATTGACTATCTGGAATATAAGGACCCTTCCACATAACCTGCTGTCTTATCCCTGTGCTATTCCAAGAAAGGAAGAAAAAGTATGCGTTCTCCTGATACTGGCAGAAAAGCTGACATGTAATAGTTTATATGTCTTGTAGATTGTAATTGTTAGCTTCTAGCCAGGAATGCCAGCAGCCATACCCTCCTCTGTATCCAATAGCTAGATTATAGACCCTTAGTCCCTCTATCGTTTCCTCCATTAGCTGACTCATAGTTAGTATCTAGTCCTTGACCAGCCTTTCCCAGATATTTACTCCTGCCTGTCCACTAGGTGGCGCTCTCATTTAGTCCCAACCATTAGTCCATACTGCCATCCTATAAATTACATCTTTACTCCCTGCAACTTATACCCAGCTCCTATCTTTCCTTCACATGCCTTCTGCTCTTCAGTAAATACCACTTTTCTCCTCTAAACATTACCACTTTACATTTATTATTCTCTGGTCATCTGTTCTTTCACTTACCCTGAGCTATCAGCAATCCACTGATTGTTCATCCTGAACTGTTCCACTCACTTGTCTCTACCCGCTCCGTTCGCCCTGCGGGCTCACTCCGCTCCCCTACCCTACCCCCAATTCCCACCCCACTACTCACACTTTTATCTTTGCATTAAACTCCTCCCATTCTCTAACAGACCAATTACTGGCCTTCTCACCCTTCTCTTTACCTCCCATCACTTAAAGACCACACCCCACACATACCTCCTCTTATCCTCCCATCAATTAAAAGCTACTCCCCACTCATACTTTACTAAGACCTACGCCCATTGATTTCTGTCTGTCTTTACCCTACCTATACTATACATCCCATATTTCTCTATCTTACAATCTTAATCCTTTACATTATGCATTTTCCATTCCTTCTAACTCTACAATTCCCTTTCATCACCCTCTTAATTCTAATCCCATTGCACCATACTACCTCATATTATTCCTCTCCTCTTCCCCCCTATTTTCTCTCCCACCTCTCAACTCCCATTCCACTTTTCACCCCTACCACAACTCACTACCATAACATATCTCCCTCACTACTACAGACCAATGTACTTCACTACTTTAATCCAAAGATCTTACCCACCTCCACCAACTTGAACTTCCACAAAGCTCTAATCTATTGTCCTCAACAGTCAAAAAGCAAACTACATTTCCTACTATGTCCCATCTTCATCCACCTAATTCTATCTGGTGATATCCACCCAAACCCCGGACCTAGCACCACTGATAACCTCATTCTGCCACAAAGTAACAATACCACTAACCTTAAAAGCCTAAAAATAATCACTGTCAATGCCCAAAGCCTAAGAAATAAAACTACTCTTTTCCATGCCTGGCTTCACCACAACCTTTCTGACATTGTAGCCATCTCTGAGACTTGGCTAAAACCTACCATCTCTGACTCAGAAATCCTACCCCCTGGCTTTCAAGCCCTTAGATCTGACCGCCTAAACAGAAAAGGTGGAGGAGTAGCCTTGATATTCTCTAATCTATTCCACATTATTCCATACCCAAACCCCATTCCCCAGTTCTACAATACTGAACTAGTAATAGGTTTACTACAAATGAATATTCACAAAAGTATCTGCTTCATATCCCTTTATATTCCCCCAGGTAACAATACTACCACCCTTGAAGAAATCCTCGAATGGGCCTCAACTAACATTAACCTAGAAACCTACATATTTGGAGATGTGAACATAGATTGGAACAAAATTAATAACCTAAACCCAGCCATATCTGTCAATCTATTCAACTTTACTCAATTAACTAACTCTGTCACTAGACCCAACAAAATCAACACTCCAGGATCTACACTGGACTGGATCCTAGCTACCCACCCTAACAACATCTTAGACTCAGGCATCCTTCCCGACTCCTTTAGTGACCACCTACCTGCCTTCATCCACCGAGCTACTCAGTCTCCCCATCTCCAACACCAATACCTGCATACACATAACCTAACTAACTTCAATGCTCTCACTTTCTCCAATACCCTCAAACAAACTAACTGGAACAATCTAAAATCTGTTCCTCTTGACAGAGCCGTCGAATCCTTTAACTCTACTGTTTTAAATGTACTTAATTCCCAAACTCCACCCCGAACTATAAGAATCAAATCCAAATCTGCCCCATGGCTAACTAGGGAAACCAAAAAACTCATGCAACAGCGAGACAAATGCTGGAAACGTTCTCAGCACAATAAACATCCAGAGACCCTTATTCAATACAAGCAGCTCTGCAACCTCACTAAAAAACAAATATCCAAAGACAAACAATCTTACTATATGAAACTCCAAGCCAACCACTCCAAAAACCCGAAACTTCTGGAAGTCCATTAATTCACTCCTCAACCCAGGCACTAAAAATAATCCTTGCCCTGACACTACCAAGTCCGATCCAGAAATTGCCACTCTTTTCAGCTCCTTCTTTATTAACTGTATAGCTGAACTAAATAAGACATTTCAAATTAACCCATCCACACAGCTCAGTCACTCTACCCCTGCCTCTAAACCCAACCCTCCCACCACCTTCGAACTTAAACCAGTCTCCACCTCATATATAAAAAAACTTCTCAGCAAACTGAAACCTTGCTCTAATGCTCCAGATAATATTTCATCCAAATTCTTACAAACTGCTGCAGATGGAATCACCCTTCCCATTAGTATCCTAATCAACAGATCCATAATGGAATCTTATGTCCCCAAGCTGTGGCGTTCTGCCTTTATCCTCTCCACAAAGGCGGTAAAAACAATAATACCTCAAACTTTCGCCCCATAGCCATCCTCTCCCCAAAATCAAAAATCCTGGAAAAATGCATTCACATTCAGTTAATGCCCTTCCTTATCAATAACCAACTCATCTCCCAAACCCAACATGGTTTCCGCCCTGGCCATAGCACTATAACTGCTCTACTCTCATTCCTAGATACAGTCAACCGTGCCCGCAATACTGGTAAAATAGTTTCAACAGTTCTACTAGACCTCTCAAAGGCTTTCAACACTGTCTCCCACACTCATCTCCTTAGCCACCTTGCTAACCTCAATCTCTCTCACAATACACTATCTTGGTTCTCTAGTTACCGATCCAATAGATCTCAAGCTGTAAAATGGAGGAAAGGTACCTCTAACTTCCTTCCATCCCCCACTGGTGTTCCCCAAGATTCCATTCTTGACCCTATGCTATTCAACATCTTTATCAATGATTTTCACTCTGCCATCCCTAATACTAAAATTGTACAATACGCCGACGACTCCACTTTAATCTGTTATGCCACCAACCTCCCAGAACTTCTATCATACAAACAGCTTTCTCCACCACCGAGAAGTGGATGCTCCAAAACCACCTTTCTCTAAATGCTAACAAATCCAAAATACTTCCCCCCCACTCAAAATCCTCCCCTCTCGACAAAAACTCATTCCAAATTAGAAGCCATAGTAATTCAACTATAGAAATTGTTCCCTATGCCAAACTACTTGGGGTTACTATTGATGAAAACCTAAAATTTGACACCCATATTCAACTCAATATCAAGAAGACACATCAAAAACTTGGCCTGCTATATAGAAACATTCACTATCTCTCTCCTTCTTCTAGACAAACACTCGTCACTACCTATCTTCTTCCCTCACTACTGTATGGTGCCCCTCTATTAACTAACTTATCTGCCTCCCTTTCCTCAAAAATGGAAAGTTGTTATAATAAAATTTCTAAATTCGCCATCAAAGCCAAACACACCTCCCACCATTGCTCTGACCTCTATTCACTAAACTGGCTAGAACTCCCCAACCTTCTAGACTACCTACAACTTAACACTGCCCATAGGCTATTATTTAACCCCTCCAAATGTCCTGCACTATCTAACATCCTACAACTTTACACCCCTAACAGGTCACTTAGATCTGCTCACCTAAACCTACTCAGTGTCTACACACCAAAGCAACCAGCCGGCCAACACCTCCTATCCTTTTCCTTAGCCAAAAAATGGAATTCTCTACCTCCATCTTTACGAATGACTGAAAACCCTAACAACTTCAAAACCCTACTCCATTCCCACTTATTCTGTAATAGGAAGTGCAACTGCACTTTCCCCACCTAGCCTTCTACTCTCAAAACTAATTGTATATCCATACTACTCCTTCTTCCTACACTTTGTTCCATGGTTCTACTTATTTCTTACTATTGCCTTTTGTATATATTGTAAATAGTCTGCACTCCCTTTTATCCCCCACCCTACAATTTACACTTGGTCTTCCTCTCTGCCCCAAACAAAACTCAAATTCTATATAACCTTATTAACCATCCATGTTAATCTATGACCCATATGCTATGTTACCATTGTACCCCATACTGTCTCTGGTCTTCCACTCTGCCCTAACACGACTCAAATTCTAAATATCCTTATTAACCAACCATGTTAATATATGACTTGTATGCTATGTAACCATTGTACCTCATAACTGTCTCTGTATGACAATTTTACCTGTATTCATAAAACCTAATGTTTTCTGTTCTATCTTAATGTACCCATATGTTTGAATCTTAAATTTAATTTTACCTGTTTTTTAACTTTACTAAGTAATGTGGAGCTTTTCTCCCCAGGCCTCCACTGAAAACGGGCTCCTGATTCCAGTGGACCTCCCCGGTTATCAAACTGAAATAAATAAATGTAATCAAATTTCAGCTAGTGTACCTTTCCATAGCTAAATTCAAAAACTTCCTAGTATGTTTCTTTGAGGAAACAGTCTCAGAAATGTAGAGATCCTTAAACCATGCCTCTCTGAGGAAACAAAAGACATATTATGAAAATTATTTTATGCCGACATTAGACATTGAGATAACCAGACAGTACTTAAGTTATTTCCTTCTTCAGATCATTAAAAATATTCCTTCTTGGCACTGTACCAAAGTTAAAAAATGCACAATATGCTTTAACCAGATACCTTTAATATTACCTAAGAGGTTTAGTGGCTCCTACTGTCTATTCTGCACCACAGACTCTGTAGCTAGCATATGTCATAAAATTTGGGCACACCCCAAGGTAAAAAAAAAAAGTATGATGACATTGTATCTTAAAACTTCGTTGAGCATTTCCCAAAAATCCTGAAAACCAGGTAGTGTTCAAAGCAACAAGCCTTTGTCACACCTTTATTCCACGTTACGCCTGTTTCCCATCACCATTCACAGTGTCCTCAGTAATCTGCTTAAGATGTGTACTTAGAAGTATTGTCGCACCTTTCTTTGAAGATGTTGGGCAGCAGGGAATATCTTTTCCAGCATGCTCCTTAAACAGTTGTCTGGCTTTCCCTCTAAGTTTTATTTCATGCAGGAGTAATACTAGATGGGCTCCTTAGAAGTTAAAAGAAGCGCTCAGGATAATGTTCAAAGCATCTAGAAAAGGTGTTTGTAGAAATTTGGAAATGTCTCTTTTTAAACCACTTTCTAAAAACTCTGAATTTTGTATTATTTCTGCTGGACTCTTTCTATGTCATTATTTTTGAGCCATGTTGAGTTAAGTCTGTTAAAATTCATACTGATGTCTTGCATTGATAAACTTTGAGTCTCCAGAATCTGAATTTCTTTTTTTTTTAATTCTCCCCCTCTTCAGAATTGTAATTATTTGAAGTTTGAGATATTAGATGTGAAATTTGGATTAACAGTTTTCTTGCACAGTAATTCAGTGGTAACAGAGTGGCAAGATTTTAAATAGCACTAATTTTTTCATGAAGTTACTTAATATTTTGACTTTCAGAAGCACATTTACAAAGCACATTTACAGTAAAATTCTAAAATGTTAAAACTTATTTTTATGCAAAAAGATTTAAAATAAGTGCTGATCTTCTAAAACTTTAAAAGATTAACTGTTTAGGCAGGAATAGATGAGTGACATTTTAATTAGTGGGGAACTGCAGGGAGTAGCATTCAAGCATGAACGTTTGTTGTCTATCAATCCCATCCCTTTCCATGGTAGGTTGAGTAAGATATTACAAAACAATGATCCATATCAATGACTATTATAAGAATAAGTAATTGTCTTATGAAAAAAAAGTGTTTTGACAGTAGGGGGGTTCCATACTGTATCCACCTAACTGTAAATACTAACTCTGAAGTGTCCCAATTTGGAGGGCTGTCTTCTCTCCTCTGGAGGCAGTTGTGGGTTATCTCTTTACCCAGCTGCATGAAAAGCAATCACACAGGGCAGTTGGGTCAAAGGGATCATATCCAGAAGCTATTCTATACAATTTTTCTTGGCACCCCCAAAAACAAAACTGCCATTGCCAGATGTTCCACCCGAGTAGGCAAAAGCAGCAGGGAAAAAGATCAACTGATTACTCTTCAAATGAGCCATCCAGGATACCCCACCAGGCCATACCAGAGTGTGCAGAGTTTTATTTAACATTCTTTTTTGGTCCCAAAGAAAAAAACAAAACCTCAGGCTCATATTGGACCTCAAACATTTAAACAAATGTGTCAGAAATACCCAGTTCAGGATGGTCATGGTGCAATCAACCCTACCCTATCTTAGAGCAGATGACTGAATGTGCTTGATGGACCTCCAGGATACTTACCTCCACATAAAGATAGCAAAAGAGTCCAGGATGTTATTTTGCTTATGTCTTGGAGCCATCCATTACCAGTTCTGAGCCCTACCCTTTGGTCTCACCATAGCCCCCTCAGTGTTTACCATAGTGCATGGATGTCAGAACAGCTCACCTAAGTCTCCAGGATTCAGAATTTCTCCCTTAGTTGGATGACTGGATTCTAGCTGATGCCATTATGGAGTCTCTCATAGAAGACTATTTGTACAGGCCTGTCATTGGGAATTTCCATAAACTTCATGAAGTCAAATCTACAACCAACCCAGAGAATTCTCTTCAAAGGCTGTCAGTTAGATACTACCAGATTCAGAATTTCCTTCTTACCAGATAGGATTCAGACTTTGAAGTGAGTAGTGTGTAAACCCTTCTTCATGCTACATCCCAAACTGTCTCGCTGGTTTGCTGGTTTGCTGGGTTCTGGGACTAAAGGCTTTGTCAGTACTAATGGTTCATTCTGCACATTACCAAATGAAAATACTTCAATAGCTTCTGCATGCACAGTGGTCTCAGCTTCTACATCCTCTTTGCAAACTGATTATAACAACCAAAATCTGAAGGAAACATTTGCAGTGGTGGCTAGACTCCCCTCTTATCCACTCAGGTAGACTGTTCATCCCTTCATCTACTGTTGCAGTCATGACATCAGACACTTCCTCACTAGGTGGAGTGGGGAATTACAAATGGACTATGGTCTAAGGTTTATAGACTCAAAATATGGCCGATATTAATATAAATATCCTTATACCCGCGGTGGTGGTGCTGCGGTAGCGTTGTCGCCTCACAGTCAGACACTGTCCGGTTTGATTCTCAGCTAGAGCGTCTTCTGCGTGGAGACATGCGTGAATGGGCGTACCTTCGTTGAAGGTTGTACAGCAGGGCTGGTAACTCGGCATGTAAAAATCAACTACCAATCATTAGCGGACCAGAGTTCCGCTGTGGCGACCCCTAACCGGGAGAAGCCGAAAGACACAACATTAATATAAATATCCTTGAGATGCAGCCAGTTCTCCTAGTGTTGCAGGAACTTTAGGGTTTCTTTCTGTGGGAGTGATTTCTATCCAAACAAATAACATGACTGTAGTTTGGTACATCAACAAACAAAGAGGAATCAGATCATACCCCTTATGTTTGTTAGCAGTGACGGTCTGACAATAGGTGATGGCCTTGCACCATTTATAATAGTAACATACATTTTGTGTGCTTTCTGTTGGCTTGTAGACAGGCTCAACAGGCCCCTTCTTATGCCTCATGAGTGGTCCATTAATCCAGTGATAGCAACACAGATCTTCATTATGCAGCTTGGCTTGCTACAAACTTTTTACCTCTCTGGACAACATCAAATAATTTGCCATGATCCTACCACAGTAGTAGTCACCTAGGGATGCTCTAACCCAGCAAGTGACCTTCTGTCCTTCTTACCCCTTAGCCCCAGGTTTTTACAGAAAGTGATCAAAGGTAAAGACTTTTTCATCCTCATAGCCCCTTCTGCACAAACAAATTTGGTTTCCCATTTTCAGGCTTCATCTCACAGAACTAACTGCTTGGTTTCACCAGTTACACTCAGAGCCACAGATGCATCCCTTTCTTCCAAGGTGGTCAGCATTTTAATTGCTTCTCAGAAACAGTACATGTAGACTACTGTGGAAAGTGGAAATCTTTCATCATCTGGGCTTTATCTGAGAATACTGACCATTTTTCAGACCCAGTTCCAGATGTTCTTTGGTTTCTAGCACACATTTTTTACTAGGACTCTAATTTTTCCACAGTTAAAATGCAGTTAGCAGGTATCTAAACGTTTTCATGTGGGTCTTCAGTTTTATTTCTTTGTCTCACTTAAGCTTTGTAAAGCCTTTCTAAAAGGAGTTTTACTCAAGCCACCAGTCGGAGAACATCCACTTGGGATTGTAACTTCATTTGGAAGCATTGACAAAACCATCCTTCAAACTAGCTTTTTCAGTTCCTTTGAAGTTCCTTTCTTGGAATTTTTTTTTTTTTTTTGGGTATCCATCACCTTTGCTAGAAGGGTTTCCAAGCTTCAGGTGCTTTCTTCTTCTGCACCCTAATTGTTTTTTCATAAGAGCAGTGTGTCATTTTAAACAAATCTGTTTTCTTCTCCAAGTTGCTTCTGAAATGACAATGATGCAACCTATTCATTTTTTGAGGTTTTTTCCCAGTCATTCCAACAAAGGAGAATACATTCTCTGTAATCTGGATGTGCATGGACAATTGTGATTTCACCTTCATAAAACCAGAAATTTTTGGAAGTGTTCATAGTTTGTTTCCTTTGCAAAAGAAAAGCTAAGAAGAAGTTTCCAAAGTTACACTTTCCGGAAGGCTTTCAGACTGCATCACTTACATCTATGTCTCACACATTTGGCATATGCTGGATAAATGCCAGGCTGATTCCACCAGGGCAGTGGCAACTTCCACTGCCTTTTTCAGGTATTTATCAACAAACCACATCTGTGCGCCTGACACTTAGTCCTCCATGCACTCATTCATTAAATACTGCATTTCTAGAGCTAGAGCATCTTTTGGTGCCTTAATCCTCAAGGATCTACTGTCATGATGCCACCTTGGAGATCAAGTAGCTTGGGATTCTGATCAGCAGGTCTGATTGGACAGATTGAATGAATGGAATACAAAAGTTAAGTACTTACCATAACATTAGATATTTGAATGAATGGAATAAAAAATGTAAGTACTTACCATAACATTAGATCTTTTTATTCATGCATATCCAATACAACAACCCTCCCTCCATCCCCATTCCTTGTAGTTGTAAGACATGAAGGACATTAGTCTTTTAGTTTATATACAAGGTGGGGTGTGTTTGTGTGGGAGGGCTGCCCAACCCAGACTGAGGTATTACTAGGTCCTAGTGCATGATGGAAAGGAAAGTTTTAAAGGAGCTCGAGGTTAGAGTACTAATGTTGCCAAGTTAGATCTTGCACATGATTCTAGGGCCCAAAAGTCATATATCAAATGAACATGAATGAAAGGATTTAGCATTATGGAAATGCATAATTTTATGTAGTCTCTTTTAAAATTAGCCCGTAAACATGTGTGAAATGAAAAAAAAATGAAATAAGGAGGTAAAGTAAGAACCACCACTCGAAAAAAATAAGCCATTTTTTATTTGTGAAAATAAAGAAAGAGATCAAAGATGGAGTACTGCATCCAGTCATATGCACTCTATCAGAGCAAGGGCATGGACAAGGTGGAGGAAGGCCAAGTGAGCTGTTGGCATAAATGGAGTATTTAAAACAATGTGTCAATTTCTGCTGATGCCAACATCCTGGACATAAACCTTTTATCACCTTTTGTACTGTATCCATGTGTGATGTCCGGCTATACCTCACCAGACTGCCAGCAATTAATGTGATGTCCCTTACAATCCTGGCTCAGTAACTAAGGAGCTTCACTCCTCACTACTGACTCCAGTATGAGACGGTCACTTAAGCAAAAGTAATATTTCACAATTTTCCTGTAAGAGCACAAAAGGAACACTCTCTATTTTTCTCAGACTAGATTATATACCTCTGTCCACCCATATGTATTTTTCTTATTACACACCAGAGCAAAGTGTCCCAGTTTAAGACCTCTGATACACTCACACTCAAAATCTCACACATCCAAACACGTCTGAGAAAGCCTAACAAAGATTTCAAGCTGTGTCTCTGTCCCAAAATAAATACAGAAATGCTGCCACCAATCAAAGGGTCTTCATTTAATAATAAGTAAAATTATTACAAAGTTGAAAATCAATAACTCTCAATAAACATTAGAATTCAATGACCAGAAATGTAAATCAAACTGCAGGATAGAAATCCATTATTCAAGAAAAACTCTATCTTAAACTAAGCTTTCATGATCCAGCAAAAGAAATACTGTCCCTGATCTACTCTAAGATATAATAGCAAGGGCAAGGCAAGCTTACTGTTTTCTTGGTGAGCTATCTTTTCTTGGTGTCAACTGACTGCTCAGTATTTGAAAAACTGCACAGTTTCAGCATTCTCAACTGTCCCTTCAGCAGTCTTAGCTGTCTAATTTCAAAGTATAACAGTCAGCTGTAAAAAAATATTCTTCTTCTGTCAATCAGCTGCTTAAATCATCCCCTATCAACAAGGAACATTCCAATGACATATCACTCACTGTTCAGTTGATTTTTCCACAATTTGTACTTTAGAATTTCCTTCTCAAACATATGCAATTATATCAAAGCAGTGACAGATTCTTTAAGCATTCTGTTTAAACAGGAAAAGACTCAACATTTTAAACATATTTACATTTTCACAATCAGACATGCTGGCATACAGTACAATTCAGTCTAAGAATATGCATAAATCTCCTGCCAGACATGCTAACACAGATAACAGTGTTTTCAGTTTCTTCACATTTCTCCTGTTGTGACTCAAGCAAGGTTTTTCAAGTGATCATTGAAAACTGACACTTGAGAAAAGTGGGTCTACCTGGGAATATCAACCCATTTCTCTCCTGGACAATCCATTTGCACGGGCATTATTAACCCTACTGTGATGATGTATGGTCATATCATGGACTTGCAATCTTAGACTCCATCTTATACCATCCTTCTTTGGCATAAGCAGTACTGGGGAAGCCCAAGGACTGTTAGACTCTTGAATTACTCCCAGTTCTAGCATTTCACTTATTTCATCTTTTAGCTTCTGCTTCACTCTCTCAGGTACCCTATAAGGAACCTGCTTAATAGCTTGTTCCCTCACCAAAAGGTATGCCAGTCCCTCAGAAGTGGTGTCTTGACAGCCACATACTCATCTGTGAAAGTAAGTACTTAAGTCAGTAATATAATCACTTACACTTTCATCTGCCTTGCGTCTATGTTCATTAAAGTTTTAAGTTTCAGTTCTAAGTTTGAAACAGTCAAGCAACCAACATTTCACCTTTTCATAATTCAAACAATCTACATCATTTAACTTTGCTACAGCCTGAACAGCTTTACCATGGAGTAAGGGAGACAGGAGTCGAACCCAGAGCTCATGGTCAACATCCTGTTGTCTATACACCCTCTCAAAGCTATGAATAAAACTATCAAAGTGATCTCTATCCCTGTACTAAGGAAAATGTTTACTGACCTTTTCAGCATCTGGGGTCTGATTATTCCCTTCCCTATTATCTCCATGACCCTCGCGAAGGGTTTGAAGCTCCATTTCATGCCAGTGCTGTCTCTCATCCTCAGCTTCTATATGCCTCAGTCTCTCTGCTGATTCCAGTTCAAAACGTCTGGCCTCTAATCGTTTGGCTTCCAGTTCATGTTGACACTGTATCTCTGCAGCCGCCAGTTCATATCGGTGCTGCTTCTCCCTTTCTTCAGCCTTCAGATATTGGGTCTTCAGACACAGTTTCTCCTCAGTCTCTAGACGTCAAATTCACTCCTTGGCCTCCAGCTCCAATCTCCTTAACTCCAGATGGATTCTCAGGTCTTCTGAAGAAAATGTGGACTGTCCCGTCTTGGCACATGAATATCACAAACCCCAAAACTCCATACTGGATATCCCCTGAATGGCTGGCCTGAGCTGTGGCTGCAACCAAGGCTGAAATCATTGCTTTCTTTTTCAGGTTGGCATGCACCAATCTTCTGGCTTCACACTCCTTAGCCAACTGGATTTTTGTCAGCTTGCTAAAATCTTCTGCTGACATCCTTGCTTGTTATCCCTGACTATCTAACTAAAAAAATAAATAAAACTGTGGTGGATTGAAATTCTAAATGTTTATGAAATTCTGAATGTTTACCTTGTGGCTGTCAGGAGTGCACATCTTAATCACAACTACCCACAGGTTACTGGAATTCAATTAAAAATCCCACTGCAGCCACCAATTAATGTGATGTCTGGCTATACCTCACCGGACTGCCAACAATTAATGTGACGTCCCTTACTATCCTGGGTCAGTAAGTAAGGAGCTCCAGTCCTCACTACTGACTCCAATATGAGACTGTCACTTAAATAAAAGTAATACTTCACAAATTTCCCCTAAGAGCACAAAAGGAACATGCTCTATTTTTCTGGGACTGGACTATATAACTCTGCCCACCCAAATGTATTTTCTTATTACACACTTCAGAGCAAAGTGTCCCAGTTTAAGACCTCTGATACACTCACACTCATCTCACACATCCAAACAATTCTTAGAAAGCCTGACACAAATTTCCAGCTGTGCTTTTTCCCAAAATAAATACAGAAATGCCACCACCAATCAGAGGGTCTTCAAGCCATTCAAAAGGGGTATCCAATTATGAAAATTATCAACATAAATGATAGCTATGACCAGAACAGCAGGCCTCAGGGTACCAAAAAGATAGAAGCACTCTCTAAAGAAAAGCACTGGTTTCCAGCCACAATGTAAAATAATGAAAACATTTAATAATAAGTAAAAATGATTACAAAGTTGAAAATCAATAACTCTCAATAAACATTAGAATTCATTCACCAGAAATGTAAATCAAACTGCAGAACAGGAATCCATTATTCAAGAAAAACACTATCTTAATCTAAGCTTTCCTGATCCTTGTGCTTGACAAACTGCGCAGCTTCACAGTTTCACCTGTATAATTTCAAAATATGTCAGCTGTAAAAAAGATTCAAATACATCTTAAATTGTAAGAGAGTAGGTTGTAGTCTTTATCAGGCAAGATGAACTCCTCCTGCTTAGTCTTTATTTTTGTGCTTTCTGTTCCATTAGGTATAGGATTGAAATGTTTCAAATGCCCCTTCACAGTTTTCAACATTCCTTGCATCACCAGCACTGTGACCTGTAATGCCAATGAGACCTGTGCAACAATCCATGGACAAGCATCTGGCCATGAGTTAATCATGCAGAAAGGATGCATCTCCAACTCTCAGTGCAACATGGTATCCTCTGACATACTCTTGGGTGTAAATTATACCACCAGCTACACCTGCTGTTCTGGAGACTTCTGTAATGGTGCAGGTCAGACAAAGCTCTCTCTCCTATGTGCGCTAACTGCTCTAGCCAGCTGTCTGCAAACCTTCCTATAGAGGGCAAACTACCTCATGTGGATTTGAAGAGCCTTGTCTTAAATTTTTCTTGTTTTTAATAAAGCTGTTTTTTCTTCTGTCAATCAGCTGTTTAAATCATCTCCTGGCAACAAGGAACATTTTGCATCACTCGCTGTTCAGCTGATTTTTCCAGTTTCTACTTTAGAGTGTCTTTTTTAAACATACGCAGTTAGAAGTGTATCAAAGTGGTGACAGATTCTTTAAGCATTCTGTTTAAACAGGGAAAGACTCAACATTTTAAACTTATTTACATTTTCACAATTGGGCATGCTGGCATACTGGCATACAATACAAGTTAATTTAAGAATATGCACAAATCTCCTGCCAGACATGCTAACACAGATGAATGTTTAATCAATAACCCATGCCTGGGTGTGGGTAAGGCTGGATTTACCCACGGTTGGTGTGGTTTGGTCACGAGGGCGAAGCCTGAAGACAATCGTGGGTAAATCCATCATTATCCACACCCAGAAGTGGGTTATTACTATTATACAATGACATTATTTAAGAAAAAAATACTTTTCTTAAATAATGGCATTGTATAATGCCTCCATGCTGTCCTTCCGCAGCTGTCCAGTATCCTTGGGCAGTTCTGATGTACTGTGCATGTGTATGCTTACGCAGTGCATCAGAGCTGTGTGTAGAGAAAGCAACGGAGAAAGATCTCCGTTGATTTTTTTAAAGCTGTCTCGCTATGTTAAATGAGTTTAACATAGTGCGATATCTTTAAGAAAAGCAAGAGAAAGGAAGATCTCTGTTGCTTTTTTTTTCAAGATATCTCTCTATGTTAAACTCGTTTAGCATAGTGAGATTACAGCAACGGAGCTCTTCCGTTCTCCGTTGCTACCTAACACAAAAAAAAAATCAAGACCTATACTAATGGAAAAAGGGTCCGGGCAACCGGACCTTTTCCATTAGTATAAGTCGGATTTACAACGGGCACGCTGGTTGGGCTGGCCAATCAGCGTGCACGTTTCGGAATACTAATAGGCAGTCATTGTATAATTTCAGTTTCTTCACACCATGTAACAGTTATTGTATTATCACCTTGCACATGTGCAGAAAGGAATCACAGTACTGAGGTAAGGAAGCACATTAACCCTGCACAACATTTCATGAGTGCTGAATAATCAACAAATACAGCATTGTTATTTATATAATGCTGGCAATATTTATTTCCATGTATAATCATTTTCCTGCGAAAGTCCATTTGACTAAAAACACTAAAGAAAAAGGTTAAAGTAGCTCAGGGTTAAATGCATTAGGGGGCCTTTGCCCTTTGCATTCTCTTTTTCTTAATGTAACAACATACAGGTTAATACACCCTAAAGACAATTTCATACTTTTTATTCAGTGTTCGATCATTGGAGACAGATACACTTAAACATACAAATCTTAGTGAAATCCATTTGAGGCAGGTGCCAAACCTTGAACAGCAGCAACAGAAGGTTATTACAGATTAAATAAGGTATAAAGGCCTCTCGAGCAGAGTTTCTTTGTTTTTATTATACCTTGTCTACTTGTACAAAACTGAAAGGAAGAGCTAGATGAATGAATGGACAGCAGAGAGAAAAGTAGCATCGCTAAAATAACTGACGGACAGAAACCTTCATTTGCCCAGTAGTTTTTATTATCAACGTCTGCATTTTTTAATTCTGTGTATATTTATTCCAAAGTGTCATTACTGATGTTATGCATATACAGAAATTCCATATGCAGCACCTATAGGCAATAAAGAGTTCACTTATATTAAAGTTTACAACATAAGAATGCAGTCACCCCCCCCCTCAAAAAAATGATATTAACGCACATTACAGTCAAAAGGTATTTCTGATCTTACTTCCCATGTTCATCCCCCATGGCAGTGATGGCAAACCTTTTGGGTTCAGCGTGTCAAAAATTTGGAAAATGCCTAACTTAACTCTGCTGGTGTGCCCCCCCAAAACAAAAATAAATAAATAAAAACTAAATAAATAAATGATAAATCTCAGCAGAATCAGGGACAAATCTAGAAATAAAAAACATGGACAGTTTTAAACTACTAATACTATTAATTTGAGAGACTGAAAGAAAAAATGAACGTGAATTAATATACATTTTCTTAAGCAAAATAAGTCTATGAATCTAATTGTTGTCATTATTAAATGTAAAAAGTTGTCAGTTTTAAGCAGGATTAAGAGGGACAGTTGAGGGGAATGGAAAACAGCACACGCTTAGAAATGCAGACTACTTGCCCTTTGAAGAAGTGTAACAACGAAGAGAAAACAATGTCAGCACTGCCCTTTGCAGACTCTATCGAGACAGTATACTGAAATATCTGAGGTTGTACCTTCATAAATTAAACAGTCCCAAAAATACCAAAACAAAAGATCAAAACCTGCCTCAGCAGCTCAACAAAACAAGATGGAGAGACAGATTTGTTACTCAGCATTTCCTCATCTCTGGAATAGAATCCCCCTGCAGGCAAAGCAGTGTGATTTACTATCTTCCTTCAAACAAGATCTGGATAATTGGGTGAGTATTCCTAAATTCAGTAAAAGGAATGACTGACAAGGCCTTCCTCAAGAAGGCAGGTACAGTCTGAGATGAGAGTTGGAAAGATGTAATGCTCACAGCTCAGTAGCCTTGAACTTCCTATGATGCTTATGACCACACCTCAGCAGGTACCTCAGTATTCTTCTTCCATTATCCACTACTGTAGTCCCCTCCCTGATATCTGTTGTATAGCACCAAAACAAGACTTCTGTCCCTTTCCCCTATATATACAGTGTATATATATATATATATATATATATATATATATATATATATATAGCCATTGCTGCACTGCTCTCTCGTGCCATCCTTGACCACTAGCAATCCAACCACATGTATATATTATCTGTCCGAGACTATGCACAACTCCAGCACTCAGCTGTTATTGACAAGTCTGTCCGTAACTTCACAGGTGTCTCGTATGGCCTTCACAGATTTCTCGACTGTGTATTATATGCAGGCCTCACTGCCTTCAGTCCCTCCATTGATGTCCATGCTTCATTTTATGCCCCATCTTTCATCCTGTCTTTCTTGTACAAACTAATCTATAACCTATCAATAGCCTTTTCTCCTCCTTCAGAGGATTCAGGCAGTGGCATACTTTATTATAGCCCTGCATCTCTATGGTTCTCAAGCCTTTCCCGAGAACATACCTAAAGGCTGTTAGAAACCTAATAATAAACTTTATATGGGATGAGTCAAAACCCCAGGGTGTCCTTGGAAAACTAACACTGCCAAAAGAGTAGGGTGGCTTGGGATTTCAAGACCCATTTGGTTGCTTTCAAGCTGTTCAGTTAAAGATATTTACAGCCCAAAGACTATGAAGTAAAATGTAAATGCCTAGTTATTTGGCCCCAGTTCACTGAAACTGAAGCTAAAATATAGGTCCCAGTTAGGTGCAGAAGGCCAGAAGTGTAGCAAGGCTAGCGCAAAAGGGGCAACTGCCACAGGTGTAAAGTGTTAGAGGCTGCAGTCAGCTTTTAAAAGCCGGCATTGCATTTGCGATCAAACCTTAATGCCGTAGTGCTCCCTGTGTGGACTAAACTGTAGCAACTGCTTGCTACATTCTAGCAAGCAGTTTGCTACAGTTTAAATGGGGAACAGTGTATTATATTTTTAATTAAAACTTGAGTGCTGTAGTGCTCTGTGTGGTCTATATATGACAGGAAATGCTTGCTTTTTTTAACTAAAATGTGTGGAAGGTGGAGTGTTGGGGGCAGGGTGCAGAAGTGGGACATGATTTGCTCCCAGGACATCAGGGAGGAGGCGTGTATTTGGGCACCTGATTGGCATGCTGGTAGATTTTTTCCACTGGAAGAACCATGGGAGGTGGGGGTGGGGTGGTATTTCTGTGGAGCATTGATTGAATACTGTACTGAATGCAGCGGTCTTTTTTTTTTTGCTTTTTAGTTGAAGAGCTGAGGGGTGGTGCAACTTTGTGGGATTAGCACAGGGCACTAACTATAACCAGCAATGCTTCTGCAGAGGACCACTCTGAAGTCTAGCCTTTCTAGGGCCATCAACACGTACCCTAGTGCCATGAGGAACAAACTACAATTCAAGGGAACTTGATGAGGTAGAGAAGAGCCTTGATAAATGGTGTATATTTCTTCAGACTTTAATTATTCCGATCATTCATGAAAGTCTTTAAACACTCTACTTGTGGTTTTGTGTCTGTTTTAATCTTAAAAAAAGCTCTTTGGTTATTCAGATCTTTCTTGCTAGTTATTTCTTCCTTCTCTATTGCGATCCAGCAGGATGCAAGATAGTTGCAATGAGGTTCATTGGAAACATCAGTAAAGAATACACACACTAATCTCATCCAGATGACAGTCTGAGTCAACTCTGTCCACCCACTATTTATTTTGGACAAATTTTCTACCACCTCTGCCCCTGTGCTTTAAGTAATTGTTGGTCAGCCAGTCTGTTCAGAATGTATTTTAGCCTTTCATTCTGTAAACCCACCTTCACAGATATCCTGCTAGTCAGCTTTTACTCTCTATTTCCTAACAGAAAGTGAAATTTACTCCTTGCTGTTCTTATTCCTCAATTATTTCTTTCTCTTATATTTCCTTCACTTTTTCTAGACTAGCTGTACCCGTTATTTGTTTTATCCTGTCTCTGTTCCACGGCAATTTATAACTTCAAGGAAGTCGCTCTTAGTTTCTCTTCCTTAAGTTTACTGCAAGTAAATAGATCAATAATTTATGCAACACTAACGTTTGCAGTTGGGGTGTCTGTCTGAGGGTTATATTTTTATGTAAATTATTTATAAACATTTTGGCAAAACAAAAAAACCAAGAACACTATATTTGACTTCCTTAAGTTTATTTCTCCTTTGCTCCAGACACTTGTAAAACTATGTTCAGTTCTCAGCTAATATATTATTTTTTTCTGAGCTTCAGTCCTGCATTTTGGGGTTAATTTTTTTTCTTTGTTTTGCTGCTCTTTGGGGATGATAGACTATGGACTTAGCAATTCAAAACCTATAGAAACCTCCTTATCATTAAACAATGGGCTAAACAGTCAAGTGTTTTTTTTTTTAATGTTGTTTGCTACTATCAGTATTAGTCAGGATAAGCTTATGTTGAATTAACAGTGGGATAATTAATTTAAATTACAAACTAAAGGTAAAAATAACATAGTGAACATATTTGTTATTAGCTGAATAGAAGCAACCATTTACGCTGCAAGGCCGCTACTTATTTTCTGTAACTTTACCTTCCTCCTTGGCCTAACCTGCTCCCTTCACCCTCAGTATGCTCGGGCGTACCCCACTTCCCTACTGTACCCCAATTTCCACCCACCCCCACATAGCCTAAATTTATACATCCAAAGCCACACCCATCTAAGCAGCTAGCCAGTTAAATCAAACATTGAAATAGCATAAGCCTAAACTCCCTCCTCAACTATAAATTAACCTATTACCACACCCTCACTCTCATTCATCCTTGGTCTTTCTACAACAACCAATCCAGATAACTCTTTCCTAGCTCACCTGACCTCCTTTCCCAGTCTCATCCATACAAACCATATTCTCCAACCACAGACAATCACTTTTTCAGCTACTCAATCTGTCAACACAAGCAGGAATGTAACATAACACGCCAGAACTCCAACACTCTACCAACCTCCTTAATTCATTGCTTCAGGCTTAAGATCCAAACTATATAAATTTAAAAATAAAAATAAACTTCCAAAGAATCTATACCCTCTCAGCACACATCCCATATCCTGACAAATTAAGATTAGATGATGATATATACCCCAATCCAGGACCAGCCACTGCCATCTCCCCCACTAACTCAAAACCAAATGCACCTCCCTTAGCTCTCAAAACATCCTTATTATACATTTCCACCTGAGCATCTGAAACATTTGCAGTAAAATAACCAAGCTGCATGCATGGATATCCACAAACTCTTGACTAAAGCCCCATATTAAAGACAAGGAAATAATGCCATCTAGCTATAACATACTAAGGGTAGATAGCAAAAACAAAAAAGCAGGTGGTGTAAATCCCTACAAAATCCTGTCCATAATGGGAATTTACTTCCATCCTGGAAATGACATCAGCATCACTGAAGAAGTTCTGTCATGGGTCACCTCTAATATCCCACAATAAAAGATCATTTTATGAGATGTCAGTATTGACTGGCTGTCTGTCAATTGTGATTTTCCTCAAAATGCCATCAATCTCTATGGCCTCGCCCAACTAATTACCTCTCCGACTTGCTACATAAACACAAACAAAGGTTCAGTTCTTGATTGGATCTTCACCTCCTCTCCTAGCAACACATTTTCCTATGGCTCTCTTTCTTATGCTGTAAGTAACTACCCACCTACCTTTCTCAGCAGAGCTCAAACCACACCATCACCTTAATGAAGTATACAACCTCACACTTCCAAAAAGAAACATTCTCCAGCATCTACTATATTGTAACTGGCAACATCTAAAGGATCTTCCCTTAGATGATGATGTTACTGAATTCTCCAGCATGTTCCTTAACATTCTAAATAGTTTAGCTCCCCTTAGAACGAAATTTGTAAAGGCCATACAAGACCCTTGGCTAACCAGAACCACAAAACATCTAATGCAACACAGAGACAAGGCCTGGAGTTCCTTGGTCAAAACCAAAAAACTAATCAACCTACAAATTTTTCATCAACTCAAAAATCACACTAAATACCAAATCAAAACTACTCTAATCTGCATTCCAAAAGTCTGTGAAACCCAAAGACATTCTAGTCAACTATTAACAAAATCTTTAAACCAGGCCATGCCACCCAGCCTGCACACACAGTGACCAGCAATACAGAAAACCCTGCCACTTCATAAACGGAGTCACATCACTAATCAATCACCATACCCCTCCCACCAGCAACACCTGTGACTCTACCCGCTTCTCACTGCTGCCAGTTCCCACCTCAACCATTAAAAAACTTCTATTAAAACTAAAAGCCATCATTCCTAGTACCCAACATTCTCTTCACAGAATATCGACAAATGGTTATTGAGGCTGTAGCCTGTCCCATTTCCATACTCATAAACTGCTCTGTCACAGAAGTATATGTTCCAACACTATGGACAAAAGTTATTTCCTACCACTACATAAAGGAGGAAATAACACTGAACTTAGTAACTGCCACCATATTGGTATCCTGTCCTACTTATCTAAAATTCCTGAAAAAAATGCATTCAGGCCCAGCTCTCCCAACACCTTGCCACAAGTAACTTCCTCTCCCCTCTCCCAATATGGCTTCTGCCCCCATCATAGCACTATTACAGCCCTTCTACATTTCACTAATACTGTACATACCCATAGGAATGAAGACAACCTAGTATCTGCTGTCTTTCTAGACCTTTCCAAAGCCTTTGAGATTGTCTCACACCCCATCCTACTACAGAAAGTCTCTTCTGTAGGCTTTGATGAACCCTCTACCACATGGTTTAACAGCTATCTTGTTAACCGATCTCAGGCCATAAAATGGCACAAAGACTTCTCCTCTTTCCTCTTAGTCTCCACAGGTGTCCCCCTGGATCCATCCATTCTTGGTCCCATTCTATTCAATATCTTTAGGAATAACCTCCCACATGCTTCCAAATCAGCCACAATAATTCATTACACTCACAATTCTCCCCTCCAAATCAGCCACAATAATTCATTACACTCACAACTCTCCCCTCGTGTGTAGCACCTAAAACCTTAACAACCTGCAACAAATTTCTGAAGAATCCTCCCCCTCCACTGAAGTCTGGCTAACCTTCTTAACCCCCAAAGACAGACATTCTATTTGCCCCAAGACACCTCTCAGCCCAGAAACCCTCATTTAATATTCTCTCAACAAATCACTAAAATTGAAATCATCCCACATACTAAGCTGCTTGTCATCTACATTGACATTAAAATTTGACTACCACATCCTACATACAGTTAAGAAAACTCACCAGAAACGGGTTCCCTACATAGTGTCAAAGATTTCCTCACTGTGCAAAAAGAAAATATGTAGCCTCTACCCTACTACTCCCAACACTTCTCCACGCAACCCCTGTTTTCACCACTTACAAGCTCTTAAAGCTATCACAAAGTAGCAAAGTTTGCAGTAAATCACCCACAAAAATCCCACCACTGCCTAGTACTCAGAGAACTAAACTGGTTCAGACTACCTCACTTACTATCTTACTTTGAACTTGCAACTACTCATAACCTCATTTATAAATCTACAAACTGTCCATCTCTGCCAACTGTAATCCAGCCATACAAACCAAATAGACCCATTCACTCAACCCAGATGTTACTCCTCCACATCACTAAATCCAACAACACAGCCGGTTACAGTCTGTTCTCAGACTAGGTCACCAAAACATGGAATGTCATAGCCCTCTTTCTAAAAACAGTGCAACACTTCAAACAGAAAGTAAAGTCACACCTGCAGAGTCTCTGGCTTTGACCCTGAACTAGCCGTGGATAAGTATCCCTATACAAAACCATAATTCCACACTTCTTCCAACTACTTCTCTCTCAACTCTTTATCACAACTCTTCTTCTCTATACTCTTCCCTACTCCCCATAACTGACTGCTACCCCCTACTACCCCCCACTTCCCAACTCCCTTCATCTTTCTTACATTCGCGTATAGAATCTTCTTTTCCCATCTATCTTCTCTTCCTTCACACTTTCAGTCACTCCTAGTCCATCTCCTGCGGTCTTTAGTTTACTATACCAGCTGATAACTAGCAAACAAATCTAAAGCATAAAAGGATGCAGCTTTTATGCAACTGTGTCTATTTTATGTCCTTATTATGAAACTGCTTATTGAAGTATCCAGAGAAAATGCTTCACTGAAATGTGTCTGTATGCTGAATTATTCTCCTCATCTTCCTTTGCTCAAAACAGTGATCTGTATCTGTTCCTTATTGTGCAATCTGCAATGGCTCCATTAATATGCAGACTTTTCAATATACTATTGAATGACTTTGTATGCAGTGTATAGATTTTTATAAAATGTCTTTATTCACTAGACTATATTTTTCCTACACTGTAATCATTGATATGTATCATTTGCAGCTTCCTCACTGGGTTTCTGCTTAAAAGGGGACTATGTGTCCAGTCAGACTTTGCCGGTCAACAAATGCAATAAATAAAAAATAAACACATATGTGAAATTGTGGCTCTGTGTTTGTTTTGTGTTTGTATAACATTTTTTGCCTTCTTTGCGTTTCATATGTATGCTGCCTAGTCTCCCTTCCACACTTCTTTGCCTGGTAGTCTATAAAGACTCTAGTGCATCTGGGGCTTTTGCACTATATTTTTCCTTCTATTTTAGTCTTAATAACTACATATGTTTATATTTAGCCCTTTTTCTTAGCCTTTAGACTTTTAGTCTTTTTAAAAGGTGCCGTTTACAGCTCCAGGCAGTGCTTTTTTAAAATTACCTAGCAGCAAACAACACTGTTAAGCATACATGCTAAAAACAACAAACTGAAATGTAGTGAACAGTTAAATGAATGACACTACATGGTTCACTTCAGGATAAGCTTTATTGTGTGATCTTCCTGCAACAGATACGCACTTTTGTCATTAGACTTAAAAAAATCATTTTAAGGAATAAAACAAATACTGAGTCATGAGTACAGCATTTTTAAAGACTTGCAAGAAAGGCCTGAATAATAAAATGTCCAAAGAAATATGCAGCCTTTCTAATGGCTCTTCTCTGCCACATCCAGATCCCTTGATTGGCAGTCGATTTTTATGGTGCTGAGGTGCCAGCCTGATGCCCAACCTTCAACGAAGGCACGCCCATTCATGCATGTCTTTCGAAGGCCACTCAACCACAGGGAGGACATGCAGACTCCACACAGAAGGCACTCCAGCCAAGAATCGAACGGGAGAACTTCTTGCTGTGAGGTGACAACACTACCGCTGCACCACCACGGCTTAGTACAGATGCATGTCAGTGCCTTCTATTTGTTGCTGAAAAGTAGTTTCTACATTGGGATACATGTTCATTGAAATAAAAGAAGACACTGACAGTACAGATGCATGTCAGTGCCTTTTTTTATTTCAGTGAACTTATATCCCAATGTAGAAACTACTTTTCAGCAACAAAAACACACATATGGCAACGTTTAGAGCTTTCAGAGCAAATCTGCTGAATTTATGATTTGGGATTATATTTTCAAATGTGATGTCCTGACCTTATATGCAACATGCTTTAAATATTCATCCTAAAAAATTTGACCTAATTCTAGGAGACTTTGGGCCTGATTCCAAAAGACTTCCTCTCAAGAGTTAAGGTACTCTGGTACATGGCCTATTTATAAAGCAGACTAACAAAAGATTGTTACTTACACCAAATGCTAGTCATTTAGAAATGAGCTCATAGTGTGTGTCAGTACTGAGTACCAATCATGTAGCCGTTTTCGCTGTTCATGGAAGGGGAAGAGTCATACAATAGGCAATAATATTAGATTAGCAGATTTTTGCCTGATGGCCAATGGATAGGACAAACTAAGTGGCAGGATATTTTCTGAAAAATGTTCATGTAGTCATTTTTCAAGGAAATATTTGCAAAATGTATCTAGTTGTGCTTCCTAAATGAATTTATCATTTTTTTTTTAAATTTCTAACGTGATTGCTATAAATGAAATAGAATACAGAAATTATTTGGTGTAGTTGTAAGTTTCATCCTGTTATATTCAAAAGTTTCTGTCACCTTGAAAATGACTCTTTCACCTAATGGATTTTAAGGGGCAAAATAAAAAAATCAGATGTTTACAAATGTAAATAAATAACATTTTAGGATTGCCAGTTTCCAATTTTCATTCAAGAATACAGTGTTAGAAAACAGAAGTAATGAACCAGGTATAGTCTGTGTAATTCAGGTTTATAACCTGCAGTGTCAGTGGTGTAACAGATAGCACACACCTACAGATGGCTATGGGTTCTTTTCCTATACCAGGTAGACTGATTGCTGACACTGCAGTGCAGCATAAGGGAGGTGCTGAACCTCTTGATTGTGTTATCATTCATATAAAACCTTGTACTGAGGTTCCCATCTGCTTGAATTGGTTGTAGCCCAGGTGGATGTAGAGGATACCACAGCACCTATTAAAAAGAGTAAAGAAAGTTCCCTGAAGCCCTGGTGATAGTTCCCCTAGTAATATAAATACCACCTTGGGTCTCCGCTGTAAAAAGGTTACAAGCCTAGTGGGATTAACCCAGTGAGCAAAAGATGGATAAATATTTAAATATAACAGCTCATTCCCTACGAAAAACAACTAAACAAAAACAGTAGCGTTTGTGATCTTCATTGCGCTGCCTAACATCACTGTACACAGAAAATGCACAAGAAAACTTTGCTGCTGTCACACAGGAAAATTAAAGTGTAAGGTTGTATGGTGCGCACTTATCTTTTGACGCAGTGTGATCAGCAGTCTTTTATACTGTGTGTATGTTGTCGATATTATTTAACATGCTCGCATATTGAAGCAAAGCTTCCTCAATGAATGAAAAATGAATGATTGTTGTAAAAAAAGACTGCTAGATGACAACTACTTGGGGAAAAGCCAGCTCTGTTAGCATACAGGAATAAAGTCTTAACTATGGGTTTGATTAGCGGTTCTAATGTCTGCTGGGGCAACCATGGGAAGGATGGGCATGCCTGTACTAGGGGAGGGTTCAAATGACCAACTGTCACCCATGAGGAACAAATGAACCCGTGGGACTATGGGAAGGCTGTTTCCCAGCAGGCAGTAAAGGAGAAAAAGAAATAAATGTAGGAGGGCGGGCTCACTGTACCACCAAGGGGGGAACCCTCACCTCTAAATCGTCATGTATTCTAACTCCATGATCTCACAATAGTTGAAAAAAAGAGAAACTCACATTAACATGTACAACAGTCTCATAGCAACAACAATTCCATTGTACTTAAGACTCCAGTCCGTGACCTAGAAAAACAGGAGATTTCAAACAGTTCTGTTTAGACAGATAGAACCAGATCAACTAGTCCTTAATTGGGTCTACTTCATTTGACCTAAATCTCATTTGACTGACACCCATTTGACCAACACCCAATTGACCTACATTTAATTTGATTGAAAATTTGTTTGACTGACTCCCAATTCACTGACAGCTTACAATGCTGAATTTCAACATACTAAATCTTAAACCATAGACAAGCACACTTAGAACACCAATAACTAACCCTTTCCAGAACCTATAAATGACTTACTTACCCTCTTAACAGAAATTGGACAATGTACAACCAAACTAGGTGGGGGGCTATGCCCCCCACACCCACCCTAATTAAATATACTAACTCCAGGATCACACTACAGTGGGGAAAGGGCATATACCTTTAACCTGCCTTACAGTACTGTACAAGCTGCCACTACTGCTGGGGAAGCACAAAACATTCACCAAATTACTTTAGACACTTCCCATAAAAAAGTAAAGAGACAAACCCACATTTAGAAACACTACAATACTACTTTCTACATGACTGTCGGAATTCTAACAGTCAGCACTTTTTAGTTACAGTAATTCTTTTTATCGCAAGCAAGTCACAGGTGAAAGAAAACCTACAACAAGTCTATCTCTGGGATTCATGAAGCTTGGTGCAAGGCCGGCGTTAGGCTTGCGCCGACCATGCGGCATGAAGATGGCGCAGTAGCGCCAAATGCATATTAATGAAGGCTCGCTGCTGCCACAGCCACATGCATAGGAAAGGAGCGTGAGTGCATAGGGCGTGTCAAAGTGCCGCACAGAGGCGTGGAAATGTCAGCTGTCGACGTGCAACCTAAAATGCTTGCATATAACAATTTTCAAGCAATAGTAATCACATCTGTCAGTGTCCGTGGATACTGAAACGTATGCAAAGCATGCAATACAGTTCCTGCGAACACAAAATGAAGAAGCAAACACAAATGCATGGTAGGGAATAACGGGTCCCTATCCCGCGAACAAATAACATTGAAAACCGTGTGCCCATAGCCCAACGCAGTGTAGATAGTTATACCAAGTGGAAGTGAAATGCATCATATGTTAGCGCGCTGCCAATAGGTATGTCCAGCCCAATGGTCAGGGTCACCAGCTGACTCATATTGTGAGGGAGGGTACACAGCTGGGCAGATGTGTCCATAACAAAAAACATGATAAATGTACATACCTAGTGACCGTATGACCGAATTATATCCCACAACGCATGTAAATAGTCACATACAATAGGTATGTTCGTATTTCACATACCAAATGTGACAGGAAGTAGAATAAGCATGTAAACGAAACAGAATGAGCATATAAACTGCTACAACAATAAGGCAACATGTAGGCTGAAAGGAACAGTATTATCCGTACCGCTGACTGTGGGTATGTGTTGTCCAGTACATTCGGATATGTGTCCGGAATATATCCCATCCTGGACATAGGAAAAGGTGGCATCCTACCAATGATTAGAACAGTCGGCCAAAATCCGCACATCAGCGGTCCAAGCCAAACTTGTCAGGATGTGTCACAGTTGAACGGGTTATTACCTGGGTATACCAACCATGTCATGAAAGTTAAGTATGGGCGTGTACCTATGTGCGTGAGGTATAGCATGTGAAAAGTCAAACATGGCAGGGTAGTCCACACAACCATACAGGTACCTGACATATGTAGGGTATGCAATGTGTCCTGGGCCATCAGCCAAAGCAGTGATGGATGGATTATCAGGAATATGTGTGTGGGGGGATGGGTAATGGTATAATCCTCCAAGGCAACACTGTGTCGTATGCAGAATAGGTGAACCGGAGGTATATGAGGGAGCACCGGGTGAAGCAGAAAGAAACACAAAAACATGTATACACATCTGCAATACAACCAGACAGGCCATACTGTAGATCACAATCCCACAAGCATATGAATATTAAAATGTGCGATACAAATGTATAGACATGTCACCGGCACATACCCACAGATTAGTCCTGATGGAACTGGCCATATCAAATGCAACACACCTGAATGCATAATGGACTACCCAGCATCCCCTCCACAGCACACAACCCACTCCCATACCTGAACGTCCACCAAATCTAGCCATACTTGGCCTACTGGTTTGGTGCAGCCACATCTACACATAGTGACCACTATGCATATGTAGTAGGTAGTGTCACCCTGGGCAGTTTCAGGATTGCAAACTATGTATCCCTTGCATGTAAAACCCCCAGCACATTTTCATAACGCCAGAAGAATGTTCAGTATTTGTCTTGTTTTGGTCTTGTTCAATTTTTGGGATATCCCTCATGGGATAAGTAACCTGTGTAAACATTAGAATGGGTATGAAGACACGAAGTCCAGTCCTGTAGATATCTGGGCACAAGTTGGAATGTGCAGTAGTGGTGCACGGGACTGTCCAGCCCTACATGGTCATGCAGAACCTACTACCCAGGATCAAACGCCTTCCCGTGACGCACGTGTCCCGACACGAATAAGCGAGAGAATATATTCCACACATTCGCATATTGGTACATGGTATAAGGGTGATGAAGGCACTGATGTAAACAGGATACCCCCTGATCCACTGTGTGAGGGACAATTAATGTGTATGTAGGTGTGACCTGACCAACAATGATACAATGCCAAATGTCCTGTGATTGTAAGAAATAACTATGTACCATACTGCATGTAACAGTTGCCTAAAGCGGTCACGTCAGGATAGAATAAACGTAATTCGTAGAAGAAACAGTCAAACAACAAAAGTGCCAAAGGTATAAGGCTCACAGCTAGGAAACAAATCAATGTTCTAAACCTGCACTGACTGTGGCTATGTGTTGGCCCAAACAATCTGGTGTCCATAGTAGGGTTACCATCTGTCCCGCTTTGTGAGGGACAGTCCCTCTTTGGACAGTTGTGTCCTGACAAAATACATTACAAATGGCAAATGTCCTGGGATTGTAGGACATAATCATGTCCCATATGTTATGTAATAGTTGCAGAAAATAATTATTTCAGTATCTAAAATACCTAAATGTTACAAGAAACAGAATAAGCAACTAAACCGCTGCAACAATAGGCTTTTATCTAGGCAAATAAGTAAAGTTCTATCCTTTGTACTGACCGTGGGTATGTGTCAGCTTGTAAAATCTGATGTGTGTTCCGAAAATGTCCCATCTTGGCCATTTGAAAAGGTGGCAACCCTAGTCCCCAGAATACATCCCAACCTGTACATATGACAATGTCAACGCTACCAATGGTCAGAGCATTCGCACAATAACTGGCCAGCCTCTTAACCACTCACAAAGCCAGTGACCTTTGGGGAAAGGTGTTGAATGAGAATGACTACTTACAACAATGAAGAGTAATAGACGCATTTAACTGCAGAAAATTAGTAGTATTACAAATCTGTTGACATGTTCCAAGTTAATAGTACTAATATGGTAGAAGTGTCCATGACTGTCCCTGAGTTGTCATAGCCTTGTCCCTGTCACTGTAGAAACGAGTCCCCGAGTATCACAGAGGTCCGTACACATAAGTATTATAAGACAATTATGAAGCCAAGCTGCCTCACAAAGGGTTGAATACCAGGATGTCAGTTAGGAGGGTGAGAGAAGTCTTTCATGTGGAAATACTCGACTGGAGACAGAAAACTGTAGAGAAAGGAGGAACATTTTGCTATTGTTCACTTCAAACCACTCAACACAGTAGGGGTTAAAGGAGAACTAACACCTCTGGAAAGTCTTACATTTGCAGCTCAGTTAAATGGTAATATGTAGAAAATGCTTGATAAGCTGCTTAATGGGTTTTGAAAAGTCCTTCACAGCAGGAAATTACAGCAAAGTCAAGAGGATGCCTATGTGTCTGTAGACAGTGGCCTAGCAGGTGTCCATCACTGAAGCTTGAGACTAAATGGCATTTAAAATTCTTTAAATAATGATATGCATGATAAAAGGTAAATCCCAGTAACAGCAGGGGTTAAAGGAGAGGTAACACCTCAGGAGAATGATTGATATGCAGCTTAGGGATAAATGGTAATGTGTAGTAAATGCTTTCTAAGCTGATAAATGTTTTTTGAATAGTATTTCACAGCAAGTCCAAAAGATGCCTGTGTCTGCAGACTGTGACTCCTCCTGTAACTCAAACCCTGCCGCAATACACCTGGCAATCCATCTCCTACCTTTCTCATTCTATCTGCAGACAGCATTGTCTTCCCCATGTCTGTACTTATAAAGAGATCCATGCAGGAATTATATGTCTTTTCCATGGGGCGTTTTGCATTCAACATCACCCAAAACAAAGGTGGAACTAATACTGACACCACAAACTCAAGGCCTATTGTCATCCTTCCTCTTCCGCCTCATAATATACCGTACAACATAAAAATCAGCAATAAGTACATATGCTCGGATTCTGTCAATGTTTCAAGTTAATAGCACTACTTTTGTAAAAGTGTCCCTGATTTTTCTTGACCTGTCCCTGATTCTGTAGAAATGTGTCCCCGATTGGTGGAGAGTTCTGGTATTGTCATATGAGATATGCGTGATGAGGGACTGTCCCATGCAAAGTGGGAAAGGTGTCACTCCTACAGTCTCCCATCGTGCAATCTGAAAGGTGGACAACGTGCAGTAGGTATGCGGTAGCATGACTCGGCGGACAGCTGCGTTAACAAACTCAAGTCACATGTCAGCATTGCAGAGTATTGGTTCCCATGTATCTGGCAGGTGGGAGCAGATCGTATGAGGAACACACATATAATATGATTACATCACTGGACAGACCGCCGAGTCCGTACAGTCGAATGCCTGCCATCGCAAAATGGTTACACATACCCGATACTGTAGTCATGTAGTCCGATGTAATATGCATCACAAGGGATCGCACACACCCAGCATGAGTGACAAATGTAAGTGGAAATGTCGGTGAGCGAGCTACTGTAAGTGTGTATGTCTACCAGTATGCCAGTAGTGCACTGTCAAAGAAATGTGGAGTCTAAACTTGTATAAGGTGCTGTGACCAGAGGTCAGCAGTGCTTAACACTATGCAAACCCACGCACAACTGCTCCCACCTGCTGGAATGTGCCTTACCCAGTCTGTATCCAAAGGCGTCAGCCTGTCTGCAAAGAACCGCCCTATACACGTGATGATAGAAGTACCCTGCTCACATAGCTCATGTGAATTAACAATAGACCATGGCATATGTACAGACAATAGACCACACACACACCATACAGTGCAGACATCCAACAGTATAGCAATGTACTGGCAGATATGTCCGGACCACTGGTGTATGCATGCCTGGCCATCCTGTGTTTCAGTGTGTGAGCATGCCCAGTATGACTGTTACGCATGTTGTCGACTGACATTACCATCATACCATCATGTGTGTGAGCATGCCAAGTATGGTCAACTGTATTGCTTGTGTCACATGTCCAGATAGTACTGTGTTGCTGACCCCTCTGTTCTACACAGACAGGTGTCATGCTGTGTCTGCAGGGTAGCTAATGGTCATGTGGCATTGACAGTTGCTACATGTCTGCATAGCGTGGGGGGACATCCAACCACAACCACAGTCCTACACAGCACTGTGGGTGGTGCACATGACTCTCACATATGTAGGTTTGACAGGGGGCACAGCCAACAGTTGTACACATCTGCCGTTACTGTACTGGTATGCCGGGTACTCCATGTCAGTGTGTGGACCTACCTAAATTGCTGGTTGGAGGGATACCAGGGTACGTCAGTTCCCAGCTTTAATTACCAGCACAGTGATGTTGGACATCCTAGCTTACACAACCTACATCAAACTGCCTGGCCTGCTGTCGTCTGTGTGTGTCTTAGGGGGTTGGGGTCATTCATTGGGCATATCCATAGGCCATTGTATATCATTTGTCTGTATTTGTCCACATCCAGCTGCATGGAACATGTGTGGGCTGTACGGACACACATGATGGTCAGTCCATAATCTGCAGTGGGTTAGGACACCCTGTGTACTACAGGCTACCATTGTGACCCCCGTATGTGCTACAGAGGTCATGGTGCCACTATGGATGTGTACTGTCTGCTGCCCTAACATTTGGCCACCACAGTCACTTGTATGCTCACATACATACCATAGCAATGGGTAACTACACATTCTAATACAACTGCCACTTGTTAGGTCAATAGACATACCCTAGGTGTGTTCCGGACTTGAGGACGGTGCTGGAGTGCTGCCTATGTCGGATGCACACAGTGCACCTCCTATACATGGCCAAGCACAGGTACTGTCATGTTTGGCATCCATTGTACTGTGTGCGGTTCAAAGAGGGGAAATCTGTGGGTACCTACTGTGTCAGTGCATATGCCTTGTGTTGCCTCTTTGCCAAGGGCAGGTCATACTGTGCACGAGCTTTCACCGACTGTGCCCTGCTCAGGTAGTTCCTTCACCAAGTCACACTGTGCCTGTACAGGCCTTGGCAGTGGTGTTGGGCTGTGTGGCCCTGCCCCATGCTGTTCCTGCTGCAACTGTTACTGCAGGATAAGATTGTGTAGCATAGCAAATACCATAACAACTTGTATGCATGTAGCTTGTGAATACTGCAGAGCTCCAACAGATGTGTCCGGATACCAGAACTGTGAACTGAGCATCCCAAACACATGCACAAGTAAATGTCTTGCCTGTGCATCCACCTCAGTATGGTGTGAGTGTTCAGGTGTGTGTGCATTGCTGATGGGTATCATCAGCCACAGCACCAGTGTTTACCCAGCATCCCCCACTAGCAGACTGTAGGGGATGTCCATATTGGTAATGGTGTGCTACAGCTGTGTTAGAAGCCATATTTTGGACACATCATAGTTTCCAGGGCAGACAGCATACACATTCAATCTCATGCCCTGGCCATCACATATGGCCTAGCTGTTGGAGGGTATGCCCCTGCAGTGACTGTAGGCCCTACCCAACTCACTGGGTGGTGCTATGATGTGTATGTGTGTGCAGGCTATAGCACCCAGTACCCCAGGGTAGTCATCCATGTGGTTGAACAGATGCATATTGCTGTCTACTAATCACGTGTGTTGAGGACATGTACGTGTTCACTAGCATGTGTTGACATGGCGTCTGTGAACTGGTGCAATACTCTGGATGCAGATGCCTGTGAGATACCCATGATATCCCCAGTTGTGCTGTGTGAGGTACCTGTGGCTAGTACACCTAGGCCAACACATACCATGGTATCCACTGTGATGTGTTTCCCTCGGCCTGTTTGATGTGTCAAATGTGGCAGACACAGGTCAACAAGCTGCTGTAGGAGATCTCTGTCCACCCCATAGTGCTCCAACATCCCCAGCCCATGTAGCCCCTGGTAAGTCACCCTCAGTCTATAAAGTCTTATGTCACCCCAGTAAGGGTTGTTCAGCAGCATACACATCCTCACTGCCCCAGCCTCCTGCACATGTTGGTATATGTTGCCTGCTGCAGCCCGTGTCATTTGGTTGGACTGTGTCGTGAAATGTCCCTGCAGGTATGCACCGGTAGTGTGGAGTGTGGACGAAACCTGTGTGTATGCTGCTTGCTTGCATTAATGTACTGTTCATGTGTGTGCTGGCCATGTCATCTGCAGATTGTGCTGATCAACACTTGTTTGTGCAGCCTGTACACCCTGACTACCCCACCACTGCTGTCATCCCTCCCAATGTCACTAGGCAGGTATAGACACACCCCTAGCTTAGGTGTGCTAAGGCAGGAGCACTCCTGAGGCACAGTTCTGCAATGTACGTACAGTATGCCTGACCCCCCTCCCATGCTGTCAACTATATTTGAGACCTGCACCCGGCTGACTACACACATACACTCCAGGGACCAGCAGCACACCCTGGTGATAAATGTGATACACTATAGTCAACCTCATCTGCATAGTATAGTCTTCTAATGAATAGTTATATGACCCATACCGAACCTCCAAATTAATAACCACTGCTCAGTATCGCTCAGATCCATACACAACTGGCAACAGGTGCTTTACTATCACCATATTCGATGTCCCATGGTCTTCCCAGCAACAAAATAACCAGTGTCTACACGACTACAACCCATGGCCCTGCACACTACAGACGATGTGCATTACCACCACGCCATGGCAGATATACATAGATCCCAGGTTATCACATATAGATCATCCGGCACAAACATTCAATAGTGCTGATGTCCCCAGACATATATGTTCACATCTATGTCCACCTCTACATCTACATATATCATATATATTATTTGTATACATATATACATGGACATATATATATATATATATATATATATATATATATATATATATATGTATATATATATATATATATATATATATATATATATATATATATATGTACACACACATATACATGTACACACATATGTAGATATGGCATTTACATCACAACAGCGGACCACATGACAGCAATGCATTAGACAGGAATGAAAAGGAAACTACATGTGCCACCTGCATCATGTAGTGTTGTTACTATCAAGGCATGTGTGTTATGCTGTGTCACACGGGTCAGACCATATCAAGGGTAAGAGTAGGGCTGCTGACAGTTACTCACCAGACCTATTGGCGAATGTATGTGTTGTCAACCCAGTGTCTTGGCAGAATATGTGGGCTGTGGACACTATATAGGTCAGCAACAAAACACACTGAACACATCCCACAGCTAGCCACCCACAGATACCAACACATACGGTATAACTGCCAAACACACACACCTGCCATGCCTTGGAATCAAGCACCTACCTGTCTATCTACCACACTACAGCATTATGCAGTAATAGAATGCGCTACCGAGTTCCAGCATCACCGCACTCCCACTGGCATACATCTAGGTGGATGACATCATCCGCAAAGACGCCGATAGGGAATGTATGTGGAGTGAGCCGTCAAAAGCATTATTCTGTCCCCAGGCAGCTGGAAATACACACACACAGACACACTTGGCAGGGCTGGGGGGAACACACACCTCTACACCTATCTACACACTACACATGCAGTATGTATATCGAGTTTCTATATTGAGCCCCCCAGAGGCATATTCCATATCTAGGTGGATGACATCATCCGCAAAGGCAAAGACGCCGATAGGGAATGTATGTGGAGTGAGATGTCTAAAAGCATTACTCTGTCCCCAGGCAGCCAGAAACCCACACACACACACACACACACACACACACACACACTTGGCAAGGCTGGGAGTCGAACATACACCTAACTACCTTATCACCCTACAGCATTACGCAGTTGCAGGACGCAATATCGAGATTACTGGTACACAGCACTCCCAGATGCATACTTCTAGGTGGATGACATCATCCGCAAAGGCAAAGATGCCAATAGGGAATGTATGTGGAGTGAGCCGTCTAAAAGCATTACTCTGTCCCCAGGCAGCTGGAAACACACAGACACACACACACACACACTTGGCAGGGCTGGGAGTCGAACATACACCTAACTACCTTATCACACTACAGCATTACGCAGTTACAGAATGCGCTATCGAGATTACTGGTACACAGCACTCCCAGAGGCATACTTCTAGGTGGATGACATCATCTGCAAAGGCAAAGACATCGATAGGGAATGTATGTGGAGTGAGCCGTCTAAAAGCATTACTCTGTCCCCAGGCAGCTGGAAACACACACACAGAGGTACACACTTGGCAGGGCTGGGAGTTGAACATACACCTAACTACCTTATCACACTACAGAATTATGCAGTTACAGAATGCACTACCGAGATTACTGGAACACAGCACTTCCAGAGGCATACTTCTAGGTGGATGACATCATCCGCAAAGGCAAAGACGCTGATAGGAAATGTATAGAGAGGGAGCAGTCTAAAAGCATATTACTGTCCCAAGTTAGACGTAGACAAACACACGGCAGTGGTGTGAGCAGGACAGCTGTCTATCTACAGAGCACTATTACAACACTACATAGATACAAGACGCACCACAGACAGTGCACCCTTCAAGACAGTCAGCCAGTGTGTTCAATGTAGGCATCCATCCTGACATGGGGTATGGATGGACATCTGTTGCCTGGATGACCACCATCACTATACAGGATGTCAATGGCCATGCCCCTACACAGAGGCACATTGCTGACACAAGGTGTCACTGGGCATGCTCACACGCTTAGTATCATACGTCCGTTTGGAATATACTGTGTGTCCATCTACACAACGGCGTACTGCACATCCTCACACACTTAGTAGAAGTGAAGGGCTATCTTGCATGCACACGGATTCTAAACACGGAAGGGCACAATTTGGAATGTACTGTGTGTCCATCTACACAACGACGTACTGGGCATGCTCATGCACTTAGCAGTTGCAAAGGGCTGTCTTGCATGCACATGGATTCTAAACACAGAAGGGCACAGTATGGTGTTACTGTCCCCACATACATGAAGGCCACTCACATGTACTGACCAGTACACACTCAAGAGCCATCACAGATGTCTCAGGTGCAGATCACAGAGGTAAACGCCACATTCTACTATGTAGCCCTCAGACATCACTATTTCCTTGGACCAGCAACACACATCCATACATTACCACAACACCGTGTGACTTATGACCAGTGGACTGTACATAGGTCTACAGCAACTGTGCAGACTACACATGTACTGACAGGGTTCCATAATGTCTTATGCAATGCAATGATACCACTGTACATAACCAGGTCGGCTCTACACATAACAGGGGCCCTGGGTCTTACACAGCTGTGACAGATGACTGTCGCTGTACACCAAAGAACAAACATGTTTGGATATGACATACAGGTAATCGCAGTGGATAGGTGCATGGACCACACACACACACACACACACACACACACACACACACACAACACATATGTACATAGCATAGCTTTTGCTGTCCTCCGTGCAGACAAGTGGCTACAGCAATCACACGCATGCACATGGAAGGTAGGTCCATGGCTGTTGAATGCTAATAGTACATGAGGTAGCAATGTTGACTGAGGAAACATTCCCACTGTACTAGTTACCCATGGCACCCATCATATCATACAACAGTCCATGTGTTATGTATGTCATCACACATGTCCACCAATTGCAATGCATACAAACATTGCTACATGACAGGCATGTAGAACCAACACATATGTACATGTAGTGGTGTGCATGCAGCTACCATGCATGTGCAGTAGATGATGTATGTAATTCATCTGTGCCTAACTACAACATGCAGTTGCAATGCAGCCCCATCATTGACACCTGTATATGGTGAAATACTGACAGTACGGTAGGATGTACATCAGGTATGGATGGATGTGTGTACATAAAGTGGTGATCCATCTTTGCAGATGGATGCTTGCCAGGGACGGCTCACAGGTGTGTCACAAGCCATCCTACCATTACATGTGCAAACAGTATGCTATGTTACTGTTACTTGATGGTGAAGACATAAAACCTACACAGTGGTTGGGTGTTACTGACTGTAAGTCACTTGACACCCGTAACACTTACATCCTCCTGTATGCATATAGCAGCACAATTGCCGAAGGTAGCATTGGTACACATAATGTGGCCAATACTGCTGCATGTCTGTCAGACGTATCATCATATAGCAGGTGTATCATTCACAGTACTGCCATGTGTGTTTGCTTGTATGACCATATATGCTACATATGGTGGGGAATACATCCCAATTGTTACACACCCCTGTGCACTGTTGTAGAGATCTGTACATACTGCAATGTGGAAAGCATGATGTAGGCAGGGGTGGTGTGTGTATCACACACGTCAGCTATCCATATGTGAATGACATTTGTGGACTCCACAGTGTGTGTGTGTGTGTGTGTGTGTGTGTGTGTGTGTGTATGTATGTATGGCTGTCTGGTGCATGGAGTGAGGGTGTATGCTACCATATAGAACAGGCAGGATCCCTAACCCCTCATGGTGATGCAGTCTACTACGCTGTTGATGCCATCGGTCTCAGCCTTACTGGCTACCTGTACATGTTAATTCTCTGTGTTGCATTGTGTGCGTGCACAGTACTGTGATTACCACATAGGCAAGGGTCCTCACCTCAACACTATCGAGTGTGCGTTATAGTTTTGTTGACCCCGTGAGTGTGGGCATGTTACTGTGTGTTTCTCTGTATGTCTATGTGTGCTCATCCTGTAATGTGACAGGGTATTACTGCTACACAGTGAGGCCTCATGCTATCAAGTGGCCTCTAACATTATCATCGGCCAGACCGCTGTGTAAACCCCCTGCACCATGTCAACATACCTGTGATGTGACCTGGTATGGATGTCACGACTCTAGCCACTGTAGCCTGTCAAACAGCCCACATGCTTCTGGATCAGTAGATGTCTGGACATCTGTGGTATGGTAGCCTTTCTAACAGTCAGGTTGAGGCCACGTATAGCATGCTGGTATTGCCATACATGCCTGTGAGTACTCCACATGGGAAACTGCAAACACTGCTACTTGTTGGCACATGCAAGTAGACCATAAGGAGGGAACCAGGGCATCATTACCAACATGCTGTTACTGTTGTTACCAAGACACATACTGTGAACATATAACAATGCATTATAAACCTGTACTACATGGTATGTCTGATGCATGTCAACAGTACACAACTAATGTAATATACACTTCTCTCACTCTTCTGTTCACCCTGTGCATCAGACCATATGAGCATGTCCCTGCACCGATGGTGTGGATGACAGGGATGTAGCACAGGCCTCATCATATGCACAGGGTGATAATGTTTGCCAGGGGCATAGGCTGCACCAGTGGATGACATCATGTGTGTGCATAAGGGCCGGTGATCTGATTGGACATGTGTGGTCATTATGCATGTGGGTGTTGCGGTGCCCTACAGATGTTTTTGCTGTGTGCATGTATGAGTGCACACAGTTCTGCCTTTTGCCAGGCCTACACAGGGATATTATTGACAGCTCCAGATTGTACAGACCAGGATGTACTGCTCACAGTGTCCAGCCATGGCCATGTGACCTGTGCCTGCCAGGGATTGCACGGACACTACCAGGCAGAGGTACAGATTGGCTACTGTCCGATGACACATGTCCACTGGAACCGTGTCCCTGCTGGGAACATCCAGGGCCACGTCCACATGGCCTGCTGTGTCCTGGTGTGGACAGTGCAGCACCAACTGCACTGCTACTGCTACCGGCACTATGGGAGCAGACATGTGAGATGGCTCGTTCACATTGACCTGCACTAGGTGGTGTAGCTGGCCTATGTCCACGTGGCCTATGCCTCACTCCTACCAGATGTTCCAGCACAGACAGCTCATGCTTGTGGACTGCCATGCCATGGTCAAGGATTCCGACCATGTCACCCAATCGCCTGTCCAGAACATCAGCAATCTGCTGTTGAGCATTTGCAAATGCCTGGATGTTGTCATTTAGAGTATGGATAGCAGCCCTCTGCCTGTGCCGCCATTACAGTCTGGAACATGCGTCTGGTGACACCAGCTGCTGCGCTCTGTCCTGCAGGTGCATGTCTGCCAGAGGTCCTCCTACAAGCAGCACCGACCACTTGCGTGTGTGACACATCTGCAGTCATTACACTGACACCATGGTTTGGAGACACACCTTCTGTAGCCACCACACGTTCCTGTTCCAAGCTAACACACGCTGACTGTCCTTCTATGGCCACTGGTGATGGGGTATGTGTTGGCATGAGAACTGTGTGCGGGGAAGAGGGGGACATAGCTGGGATGGCAACCATTGGCACAGATTCAGCCCCTGACAACCCTGCCTGTACCTCATGCATATGTTCATCACTGCTAGTATCTGTGGGGACACTAACATCAGACGAACCGCAGGAGGGTAACGCACCTACATCACCTGTGAATGCAAAGAAAGACTCTACATTACAATAGACACACACACACACACACACACACACACACACACACACACAGACACACACACACACACACACACACACAGACACACAGACACACCATGCATGTGATTTGACAGATGGCATGCAGCATGCATGTGATACAGCAGATGGCATGCAGCTCAGATATTAATAGTGGTAGTTAGCATACCTCCCTGGGTTGCACACAACAGCAAGCAGGTGTCATATCAGTAGCCATGCAGTTCACACAATCATGGTAGTAAGCATGCATCCCTGTGATACACCACGTGGACCAGCACAGGTTAACAGTACATATGGCTGAAGTGACCTTGACATGTAATCTGCTGACGTGTGCATTGACATGCATACATGTCCTGACACATGTACAGCGTTGTAATGGGTATCACATTGCAGTGTTGTCTGTATGCCCTACAGATAGAATGCACATTTAGCAAATGTGCATGAGCATGGAAGGGTAGTGTGAGGCATCTATATTGCTATACAGTGTGAAGTACAGACACTGTGCCATTGCATGGCATCATGAGGTGTCTATATTGCTATACAGTGTGTAATATGCACACATTGCATAGCCATAACTGCGTGCATACCCATGACATAACTGTGGATAGTGACCCACGTTGCTAAGGTGTATACACACCAAACCATGCTGTGTCATGTGACAGGTCACTGGAAGACCTACGGATGACACCCCTGCACAACTACTACAGAGTGTTAGCTGCCTGGCAACCATGTCCACACATGGCAGACTTGTCAATACACCATGTCCCACATGACATTGATGTACCACACACACGAGGTGCATGGCTGATTGTGATGTCCTACAGCAGCAAGGGAAATGTATGGTATCTATGGCCTGATATGATGTCAATGTCTGTGGAAGCTGTACAGGTGACTACTGTCATGCTATGACACAGTTGTGATGTTCAACACATCTTATATGGTCGACTTACATGACACCTCCACTAGCTGTGCACAGGCTTTTAGGATGTCCAGTGTACCACATCAACTGTATAATCAGTCAACTAAGGCTATAGTTGGACCATGTGTAGACAATGTACAACAGGGTGTATACACATCACATCTACTGTGTGGCTACATGTCTCTGGCCATCCTCCATGGCCATGTGTGAACATGTGTTGGCCAAATGTTTGTGATGGCCATCTATCTCACATGTCTGTGTAGTCCCATATGACATACAGTCATAGATGTCAGATATGTCACCATCCACAGGGCTATGCAGACAACGGGTTGTATATTTGGTATGTGGGGTATGTATTATGGGATAGTGTGACAATATTGCAGCCAGAACACTACATGTCTGGGACATGTCAGATGGCACATCACAATGTGTGCACCCATTGCAGGGGCATGTAACACAATGGTGACCCCTGGGGCTGCCCATATCCCAGCTCACTGTATGGTACTGTTTGCTTACCACACATGTGTTGTTCCAATGTATAGTACATATGCCTACATTGAACAACACCTCCACCGTTGTATGCACAGCTGTCCACACATATAGCAATGACAGATACTGTGGTTTCATGTCAGAGTTTCATTTCATTTATATATATTGCACATGGGTAGCCAGTGTGAATGATGGGAGATGTGACCTGTATATCGTAACTGGACCAAACATCATGTGTACATGTGTTAACAGGCCACATGGCAAATAGATATGTGCATTAACATGCCTGATACTGATGACAGTCTCACCTGCAATGGACTGATTTCTGTGCGGCACACCAGAGGTACCTGTATAGGGGTGGCACAGCAGTTTGAACATTATCCATGACTGTATGACAGCCACAGGGTGCACTGTGCATGTTAACACATTCGCCTGCACAATAGCATATAGTATGCACATGTGTGCATACACAGGGTAGCATACTGTAGTATGCAGCATGTGTGTAAACATACCTTGCATATGATGTTACATTACATATTGTACAGTGACACATGCAACTAAATGGGATATAATAGTCATATGTGCAGTAGTGACTTACCAGGCAACTCCAGGCTCATTGGTTGGGAGACACCCACCTCCACAATGGCAGCTAGTGTTTGTGGATGCTGTTCTGAGGGTGTCCCTAGGCTGGCCATTAGCTCCTCGGTGTGTGTGAGTGGGGGCTGGGTTGGTGGCCCACCACCTGTTCCACCTTGTTCCCTGGCAATTGCAGTGGCATGCTGTTTCGCATGTCGTATCAAGTCTGTGCAGTGTCTGCACACCTTCTGGTAGGTGCGGTTATGGCCAACCACATCATTAACCCTCCTGCGAAGGTCCTGCCACAGGTCGTCATGCTGCTGGGCATGCTGTGGCACATGGCTGAACAACACCTCTTAGTTCTCATGGAGGTACAGGATGAGGACATCATCCTCCTGGCGGCTGTATGCTGGCAGGTGTGAACGAGGCATTATCTGGAAGACATAATGATGGTGACAGGTCACAGTATCACAGAGATGTACAGAGATACAGCTGCACATACATTTGTATTAAATCTAGTACATCTGCACAGTTATCTTTGCAAATCATCATGACACTGACATGACTGACATGTTTGTATCATACACATGTAACACCCGTTATGCATTGGATATCATCACCATATATGTGTGTCACCTCATTACATTGTTCATACTCTGTGTGAATGCTGTCTTGATGTGGGCATGTCTGTTTGCCTGTACTGGTGTTCATACCTATCAGCACATGCCTGGATGTGTCCACAGTGATGCTGTTGACCTTGATGCTGTGTATATGTCACATATCAACACATACACTGCCTTAATGGACATGAGCAGTGACAATGCACACATATGCATGGAACCTTTACATGCATGTGTTTTGCCATATACATCTACATGGCACTGTACAGCAGTTCAACATCCTGCCATGGATCGCCTGTGTTGCACATGTGATAGACATGGGACAATGGCTAGCTGGACGTCATTTGCAGGGATGGTTATCAACTATAGCATGTATGGGCAAGGTTTCCTAGCTGTATCTGACAGCCATTTTGCCACCACGTGGTGCATCAGTGCCACATTACTGATCCAGACAGTTAATAATATATCTACCATATGTGGTCATCACACCATGTATGACAGAGATGACATGTGCAGCTTTGAAGGACAGGGTTGCATGGTATGGCAGGAGTATGTAACATGTATGGCACAGGGATCTGTCCAGCATGTGGCGATCCTTGTAGTAGGACAGTGGCTGTCCATGACGTATGTCTTTCAGATCAGGATATGTACGTGTAGCATGTCCAACATCACAGTGTAGCACATGTCTTTATGCAAGGTAGCCAGCATGCTGCATAGTGGAGGTGAGGATTGTGAAGGCTGGTATCGCCCATCCACGCATGGCCAATACCCCTTAAAGGTGATATGTGGTCTGATATTGGTCACCTGAGTGCTGAGTATGCCTGTCCAATGATCTCCATGCTCATGGATGGCACCCTGTCATGACATGGGTGCCTCATATGACTACCTAATAGGCCTGGAGATGTCACCAACTCAGGGAGGTGAACTGCACAGCACCGTCCTTTACACAGTACCCATAATGTTGACCGCTGCCTAGGTGGTAGTTAATGGGTACAGGGTTATTCACCTAGTGGTGACAATGCTATTATCAGCTGTCAGATTGTGCACATATGTCACACACCTCATCCACAAAGCCCATTCTGTATGGTGTCCACAACACTGAGACAGCTATTGCTCCTAGGTCATGGCCATTTACATCCTTACATACACAGATGCCTCTCATTTCTCTGTGTGGTATGGGCTACAATGAGGGGGGAGTACAAAACAACCCTGTTTTACTGTAGCTGCCACTGGTGTGATATGCATATGTCACTCTGACACCTTTTGTAGTGTTGATTCTGTCAACAGCCCACTGGTAGAACACTCCTGTGACATACGAAGGTACATCTAGTATACTCAGTGTAGCTGGAACACGGTATGGGTGATGATGTCCTATGACCTGTCACAGGTATGCTATGCAGTATGAAATCATCCGTACTGTCATCTACTTCTGTACTGCTAACATCTACATTGATAAAGGTTCATAGACTTGCAGACCATACGCGGCAGGGTAATAGTGCAGTGCCTCCAATTATGACTGTTGTCTCCACTTGTGGGTTGCAGTGGGTTGATATTATTGAACACCCTATCTGTATTGCATATTCATGCTCAACACTTTTTCAGAACTTGTGAGCACTTCATGAGCTAGTAATTACTATAGCACCCATTCCAACTCATTTCTTACAAGTACACTGTCTGTCCTTACATTTCCAGCTTGCTTACAGTACAACAGCTGTTGTACACACATAACTCACATATCTTGTGAGACATGGTTGAATATACAGGCATGTCCAACTGTCACGTACCAGTGCTATTGCCTGTCTATATGATGAATATGGCGAACATGTGGCATTAGAGCAATTGTCTCATGTACACAGTCAATGGTCACCTCCCAACATACAACACTACAGCCTGTGGGAGATGCACATATGTAGCCATGCTGGGGGTAATGCTGTCACAAACACAGACTGAACCTGAAATTCATGTGGGGATGTGTAACATTTGCAACACACCCCACTCATCACATAGCCTCAGAAGATCACCACCACCACAGGCCACACATAGTATGAGTATGACATTTGCAGAACCTCTCCATACTCTGTGTAGGCACCAGAGGCAGCCCCCATCACCAAACACAACAACAATTACTTATAGCCCACAGACTTATGTGTGCCCATCAAATACAGCCAATAGGATGTTATAACATACACAAGACACCAGTCACAGGTAACACTGTAGGCAGTCACACTGATGTCCCACTCAGCAGGCTACACAAGGCGATAGTCGCTTACATCTAGCTGTCGGGTAACTGGTTCTGCAACATAACCTATGTACCCATGCCACACCTCACCAGGTGCAATTGGACTGTCATTCTCCATGTTAGTGTGACTGCCCTGAGATGTAACTTCCCAGACTACATGTGCAGGGACATGCAATAGCTCTTCGGTCTTGTAGCCCAGAAGGTATTGGCCAAGCTGTGGGGAGCATTCTGCATTCATCCAGACTAGATACCACTGTACAACAACTGACTGTTTCACTTCAACAGTTGCTTATGCTTCTGCTGTCATTCCACAGGCATCCAGTATCTTCCGCTTTGAATGACATGGTCAACAAAACACAATGTTTTGGCACAGATGACCTGCACCTGTCAGCCCTGGGAGTACAGATAACATGCAAGGCTCTTGCTGCTCCTATACTACCTGTCTTGCACAGTTTCCAATAACATTCACCACCAGAATGGGAACAGGCAAGCAAAACATGGGGTCATGTGACTCAATGCTTGACATCATCTGTGACGCACGCAGGCATGGCACTCCTTATAATGGACCACTTCAATATCTCTGCAGTGACTGGGACCTGCCTCTAGGCTCTGCAGAGCACACCTGCACTGAGAGGTTATACGCAGACCACACCTTTCAGTCATGTAACCTGGACTGGAACACCCACAGCTGAGTTGTGTCCATATTTCACTATGTTGTACACACCTCCTGGCTGGTTATTTAGCACAATGCATCACAGGTGATCCACGTGCAGCTAACTGTGGCCAGAACTGCTATACACATTGTAACATGCTACAGATTCAACAACATACCCCACGGTTACCGGCCCTCATTTCTTGGTGTACTGGACAGTAGGGTTCAGACAGGTACTACTGATGTGCGACTGACACTACCCCACACTTAACTGGGATAGCTACTCATGTACCAATACATTAGGCCAACATTGTCCAGGATTCATAACCTCCACTCGGCTGGATCAACCCATACACACCACCACCAAGACCAACAATATCCTAGACATGGACCCTACCAACATGTGACTGGTGTTCCACACCTGTGGTTATCCCCTCGTTGGTAGTTTCCGAACATATGCTAATCACCCTTGTTATCCACATCCCGGCACCACACTCTTCATGGCATACAGAGTACAAGATTAGTACAACGCCTGCTACAGACGTCTTATGACAGCAGTAGTAAACGTCATGACACCCGTGCAGCTGGACAATGCACATACAAACGCTGAAACATACCCCAGTGCACTTCATTAGCACTTACACGACTGCATGGATCATGCTATTCCAAACAGAGCCATGATGGTACCCACCAGATAACGGACGCCACTCTGGGGGTCCAGTTCCATGGACATAATGTACAACAAAAGGTGGAGGCTGTTGCAAAGTGGAGTACAATCCCATGGGTGGGGTAGCTCACTGGTCAGCCTCAGTAGGGCTCCTGGAACCATTATCACATCCTCAAAACCTAGCTATGTAAACATTACTGCGACACATTCTAGGGTGTACCACAAAGTCTTATGGAGGAATGTCAGTAGTCAATGGCAATACCCACATCTGCTCTGACATACGACGGTTACTCAGGAACATTACAGAACCAAGTGATGTTGGCAACATCCTGGCGGATGGGTTCAACGCTAACTTTACACCCTCTCACTCCCTACAGGGCCATAATCCAAGCAGGAACATTGCGGGGTCCCTGCGGTCACAACTACACAGTTCCAACCTGCACTCTCTAAGGCCTGAAACACAGACTCCATGTGACCGTCCAACATCCCAGGTTGTGATTTATACAAACCTCAGAATGACATGTCTCCACACTTGGCCACCAGATTCACTAATAGCCTTGTATCAGACATTGTGGCCCCTGAATGGCGCACAGCAACAGTTATCACACTCCACACAGGTGGCGCCACAATGAACCAGAGGGACTATTGCCCTATATGCCTGACTCGACTGTTCTGCAAAGCTATGGGACACATCATCATGGAAGTCATTCACAGAGACATTGGTGGGCTCCAGACCTTTGATGCCACCCAGGTTGGACTTGTTAGGGCCAGACCATGGCTCCTACACCTGGTGGACTCCTTTGATACAGTTACCAGGGTAGTTGATGACGGTAAGGGGGTCCACACAGCCTACATTGTCCTCTCATTGGCTTTCAGCACCATTCTCCATTCTGGTATTGACAACATACACATCCACCTGCACATCAACCCCTACGTCTCAGGATGTTATGCAAAGTGGCTCTTGGACAGGACCCACACAATGAGGGTAGCATACCGTAGTACCTACTGTATTTCAGTTACACTTGACATACCACAGTCCTCAGTCATAGGGCCCCTCATGTTCAGTATTTGCTTCCCTGAGGTACAGGCTAGCACAGAGGGACTTTCCCTGACTAGGTTTCCAGACAACTGCATACAAGGCACCATGATTGATCCACCAGCTGATACAGACTCCCTCCATAAGGGTGTCACTGTGACGGATACCTGATGTCAATAACATGGCCTCAAGCTGCATGACACATGGTGCATGAGCATCCCCTTTGGATTACACCAATCACCCACTGACTATCACATAGGTGGTAGTCCCCTACATACATGTGACATTATACAGGATCTTAGTACATACATATGTAGCACCCACTCCTTTGATAACCATATTGCCAATGTGGCGTGGATATCCTTCTTCGTGGCCACCCTTATCTGTACTGGGTTTGTAGATGGAACAAAGGCACCCATTGTACCTCTAAACTCCTGATGTATACACACATTCAAGGGTACAACACCCCATTTAGGGTGTACCTTACAGAACAGCAACGGCTTTACATACTACAACATTAACACACCATGAGGATTATTGAGCTCCGAAGGTTGACGTATGCGGCAGAACTACGGACACCACGACTGTACACATTTGCATACTGCATACTCAGGGGTGACCTCTGCTGAACATACAGGGCCCATGTCCACAACAATATTCATCTATATACTCCACATAAGCGACATAAGCAAAAGCCACCGAGAGCAACATGCTCATGGATATGTGCACAAACGCAATGATGAGTGGGATGTTCTTGAGGGTTACATTCCCAAACCAGACACTCACCATGCTTTGGAACATGATTCCTATGTACATCACGCAGGGACACTCAGTAGCACTGTTTATGAGATACCTCACTTGGTGGATGGGAGACACACATATACACCAGGGATCACTGCAGTGGCTGTACTGTGCAGAGGTGCAGGTAACACATGGCTCTGCTGTTCACAGACAGGATACTACCCTAGAGAAGTGCCGCCGGTGTAAACACTGTAGTTGGGCTTACACATAGACTTGCCAGACAGCATAGTACCTCACTATGAACCTGTGAAGCTATTACATGTCCTTTGTGCATGGTTAATTGAGTAGTTCTTCCATTTCGATTAGCTATCATGCTGTTACAGTGTCCCATGACTACAAGCCATATGTATCCTGTTATTGTGTATTGTACATGCCAATAGACGATACCTTTTGTTTGCATGATATAACTGTTATGCTGTGTAGAATATCTGATATATCTACCTACAATACTGTACATTACACATATTTTACATATTATCCCATAATGCAAAGCATACTTGCACAGCAGGACCACCTTAGACATGTTATTGTTGTTATATGCCCATACACATGCCTACTGTGACAGTATATCAACATATACTATCCCCTGCTATGGCACGTACTTGTTGGACATACCCTACCACTGACGGCGGGTGGTGTGGAATTGTTGTGTTTAAAGCCCTCATGTAGCATCCCTTGTGGTGTCTGTGATGTTTACCTTGTGGCCCACAGCAGGACACACAATTTCTACAAGCATTACTATGCTCAGCAAGACATCACTACATAATACCTTTTCCCACTTTATGCATTGCAGACACTTTTAATTAATACAAAACAGGCTATACATACACTAACATACTGAGTGTTCTACATACCTTGTTAGCGTTCTGAACTTTTGTACATATCTCTCTTACACCTTTACTGTTTAAACGGTTCTATGTTATGAGCATATGGTTTGAATGTCTGGCAAGTCATCCTTATATACGTCGATACATGTAACATGTGGTTTCCTGCTGCCAATTGATGTTCCTGAGTAAATTATTACATGCACATCAGCTGTGCAGCTACTCCATTCACAAATTACGTGGCAACAGTGGGGTATAATTGAATTCTCCACTTGGGCGTTGCCCTTTTGCCCTACCTTCGGGGAGACAGCCTGTATGTGTTTTGTTGTGTGGAATTGCAACTGCTATTTGTAGAGACATGGATATTTTGGATTCATGTCCCCCGTGGATTGTGTGTGATGGCTAGAGTATGTGGTTCTACATGTGAGTGTACCTGTCATCTCAACCGTCTGATAAGGGACTATTGCAAACAAAACCTGTAACATCGCCATCTGTTCCATTATACAACAGCTACGATTTCACATGGCGCCTTTACAAATGTGTCTCTCACAAGGTATGTTAATGCTTCTGCAGATGTAATTGAGTGAGTGGATGTTTGTGATGTTATTACAGTCTGTATTGCTATTGTTTCTTGTGTGGGAGATGTAGGTGGGTGTACATAGCATATACAGGTTTGTGGGGACTGCATTTCTACCTATTCCATATATGTGTGTGGGCTCCTTCCCTAATTGAAGACCTATCAGTTAGTAGACTGAAACTATGGTTGTTACGGGCTTATACATTGGGCCGTTGTTAGTTGGTTTCTATATAGTATGCAGGTGAGGTTGATACTTCCATACCACCGGAAATACAGTGATATGTAAAGGAATGTTACTAAATGACAGCTGTCCTGTGTATTTCTGTCACAGATATTTGCACTCATTGCAGTTGTGTTGGTGACTGAACCTCTTTGGCATGGTTTGCCACCTTTTTAAATGGCCATAGTGGACATTTGCAGGACACACATCAGTGTTTACAGGCCGACACATACCCATGGTTAGTAAACAGGATAGCACATACTTTTATCCTGAATACATACTTATTCTTGTAGCACTTTAGCTACTTACCATGTTTCATGTAACATTTATGTTTTTTAGATACATGCATAACTATTTAATGCAACTATTACATAATATATGGGACATAATTATGTCCTACAATCTCGGACATTTGCCCTTTTTAATATTTTTTGTCAGGACATGACTGCCCAGGGAGGGGCTGTCCCTCTTAAAGTGGGACAGGTGGTAACTGTATGACTACGGCCAGCTATAACCACACCTACCGTAATGATCTACCTCTAAGTTATCACTAACAGACACACGATGCAAACACACACACACACACATTACAGTCCCACGGAAACGCAAACGGCACCCTCAACACACACATACACAGACTACGGCAATCACAAACACAGTTGAACACAGTACCTACGTGGACCGCAACACCAGCAGCGATAACTAAATGTCCCTTAATATCGTGATAATATTACACGCGGTTCTAGTGTTCCGGTACTGTGTTCTTTCAGTCTTTCAGCCTCGTGATTACGCGTGTCAGTATGTGACACATTCCATAGTTGGCATTATCCTATTTATTTGTACCTCCATGGTTGTGTACATGTTATTGACCTATCTACATATTTACAGATATAGGTGAATCCGTATATATCAACATATATCTCTCTATCACCCTTTCTATCTCCATTATGTATATGTATATATATATATATATATATATATATATATATATATATATATATATATGAGACAGAGAGAGTGACAGGCAGAATACACCTTTCATTGTGTACATATCGGTGTATACTGTTACCTGGACTCTGCATGTTTGTATTTGAACCTGTCACATTACACATCTGCCGTTGGTACATCTTGGGTAGCTTAGTGTTAGGTGATTGTGTACATGATTGCGTGTTCTACTCCTGACAGTGGTCATTTTACTCTTCAGAGCAGGCACTATTAGTACAGGGGTGAATAATGCTGGTTTCATCTGTTCTGGACATCATTGACCGTGATCTGCGCGATATTCAGAGAAGCTTAGCCCTGTTTCGCTCAGATCCGTATAGTCATATTTAAATGACGCTTACCAGCACTGGGCAACGCATATTCCCGCTAACATGTGCTAAACATGATCTGATGACATGCATCCAGCATGCATTATTTGTGCCTTCGGGATTACGTTACAGCCCTTGCAGGACGTGGGACTGGGAACATGCACAACAGTCACTGCATTTACCACTTGGGCATCTGGGATTTGTACACGTGTTATGGCGTTTTGTATGTGGACTGTACACTTGCTGTTACTCAATACTGCGATCAAATGGGTAACTCAGTTTACATATGGATGAGACCTATTAATGGTATGTCCAAGTGATGTTTAATGGATGTGCTCCAGCATTGGGTATGTATGTCACAGTGAGCCACACACTATAATGTGCTACACCTTCACACAACCGTAGGTGGAGCATGCTGGGGTGACAGATACCTGTCATGGGTACACCCCATGCTTTGCCACTACATCCATGATTACATTATATGGAGCCCCTCATTAATGCACCAGGGAATCCATGCAGAGTGTGTGTGGAACAGTGATTACACACATGGATCCTGCAATTGGCTCTGCTCCACTGAGCGACAGTTGGTTACTCAATGTGGTGGTGACAGCAGACACTGTTTGCCTCGATTGATGAATGGCCTCTGACAATCGGGCGTGTACCTACCGATGTACCTAGGAACCTATACACACAGTACCAACATATGCTGATAGGTGAATGTACTTTTCAGGTGTTGACATTCCTTGTTCCAATAGCTGTTGTGTGTACAATGGTTGAGGGATGCCTATGTAGGATTCACACAGTAGGCCACCTATACATTACAATTTACAGGTGGTCGTGTGTGTGCCATCCATTTTACTGTGTGTGCAGGTGGAGAGGTGTGTCAGTCCGTAGGGGCCTACACTGTCAGAGTATGTGCTATACATTCCCTCTTTGCCAAAGCATAGGCATATTGGGCACGCCTCCATCTGCCTACTGGGGCTGGCACAGGGTGTTCGTGGTCTGAATCCCTCTGTGCCTGTGATGGCCTTGGCAATTGTGGTGGGCTGTAAGGGCCTTCACCATTTTGTCCCTCCTGCAGCTGTTTCTGCAGGATCATATTATGTAGCATGGCACATACTATGATGATGTGGGCACAGTGCCTGGAGAGTACTGCAAGGCTCCACCAGATATGTCCAAGTAACAGAACCGTGATTTCAGCATCCGGAACACACGCTCTATGATGATTCTGGTTTGTGCGTGTGCCTCATTATGGTGTTCTTGCATGGGTGTGTGTGCATTTCTGATGGGAGGCATAATCCACGGCTCCAGTGCATAGCCAGCATCCCCCACAAGGTGGCCATGTGGGATGACCCCCCCTGACAAATACGTGATACAGCTGTGAGGCATGCCAGATGTTGGAGTCATGGTAGTTTCCAGGGCTGCCAGCACACACATCCATGATAATGCCCTGGGCATTGCACATAACCTGGCAGTTGATGGAGTGGTATCCCTTGCAGTTTATGTAGCGCCTACCATGCTCACCGGGTGGTGACTTGATATGTATGTGTGTGCAGTCTATCGCACCCAGTACCTCTGGGTAGTGTGCCACATGGTGGAAGAGATGCATATTGCTGGCCAACTCCTCCTGAGTTCGGGGGAAGTATATATGCTCATTGGCATATGGTAACATGGCATCCAGGAACTGGTGTAGTACCCTGGATGCTGATGCCTGTGAGATCCCCATTATATCTCCAGTTGGCCTTTGAAAGGTACCTGTGGCTAGTATTCACAAGCTTACACATACCTTCGTGTCCACTGGGATGGGTTCCCCTCTGTTGTTTCTGGATCTCAGGCATGGCCAGCACAGCTCAACTATTTGTTGTAAGATGTGCCTGTCCACCCTGTAACGCTCTACTATCTCCAGATCACGTAGCCCCTGGTAGGTTACCCTTGGTCTGAACACTCTTCTCCTCCTCCGGGGCCTGCGGTGGTTGTCAGCATCATCCTCCAAAACACCGTCAGTCTCTAACACATGGTGATGAATCACAGCTATGGCAGCTCCCAACATGTACATTGTAAAAGTTCCCCGTATGTTTACACCTATGGAGCAATGTTTGGGAATACACGGGTGTGTGTGGGGTGCTTTCACACTTTATACTATTGTGCTATGAACACAGATGATGTCATAGGGTGTGTATGTACGATCGTAGCTACAGGGTATCTTATGTGTTTTACGACAGGAACTACTATTGTGGTGCCTTTGGTGTTGAATTACATTTGGCTGCCATGGATTACCTCTTGCCCTTCCCTTTACATTTCTTCACATTTCACCTCCCATTTTCTGGCATGCATCCAGCAGCCTGCTTTCATTTGTACTTTCCTACACCTGGCTTATCTTGCATAATGTGTTCTATGGCTGGTCTACTGCAGGTTTGCTTTGCTCTGCTATGACAGTTCTCTTTTCTTTGCAATCCGACACCTCCCCTATCCTGTTTTGCAGGTTTCTGCAAGCAGACTTGTCAGCTGCCATGGATTGCCCACTGTGAGTTAATAGGTGTTAATTGCTCAGTTGTACTCCAATTACCCTACTGCGGCATTTCCTTATTTTCTTCCCCTGACCTTCCTGTTTGAGCTATGGTGCGCGGCACGTGCGTCCGCTTACCAGGTTTCGGGCACGTTTTCCTCCCCGTACACATGCGCTTTCGGGCACCATATGTGCTCTCAGCTAAACAATGCTATACCTACCTCCCCACCCCTGTCCTGCGGCTTTGCTTAGCAATGGCCAGGCCAGATTTGCATTGCTCCAATGTGCTTACAGCTACGGTGGCACACCCCACTGCTGATGTCATCTATACCTCTAAGCCACTCCTCAGTGTTGTAGCGCTGCGCCGTATGGTACATCCTTAGTCCGGTAGGACGTTTGCGATTCACTATTGCCTGCCTCATTTGCATGGCATTGACTACTAATTCCTAGTTACCGCTCTCAACACTGTCACAGACCCTTAGCAACCCTTGCAGCTTGGTTGTGGTGTACCATGCATACCATTGAGTATTATGGTGAAATCATGATTTGTATTACGTTGAGATTTTATGACATTTGTATATATTTTCTGTGTGTTCCCATTTGCGCACCCATGCCCTACGGTTGTACTTTGTGTTACTGTGGACATGACATTAAATTTTGTTTTTTAGGTGTTGTGCATCTTTTCTTATGCCATTGGCTGTATATTTAGCCATTGGCATATGTTAACTTTGTAATACATGAGTCTGGTCCGCTTTCATAGCTCCGATGTTCTGTTTGGAAAAATGTAAACCATGTTTTTTGGTTTACATTTCTGTGGGCTTATGCTACGCCTGAACCACTTCATGAATCGCTATGTACCTTCATTTGCATGGTGTGGCACTGCACATGGGGTGACTAGCATACCTAAGCCGAGGGCTGCTTTACTCTAATGCAGGTTTTGTTCACAACTCATCCATGCCGACTGATGTGTAGTGTGCATGTTATGATGCTTGATGTCCATGATGGTGTCATGCAGTACTAATAGACATGTTCATTACAAATTGACCAAATTCATACACATCTAAATATCCAGAGACAACTCATCACTGCATCCACTGATGGCTCTAAACTGACCTTCTTTCAGAAGATTCTTGACTGCATCCTATAAAATTATGGCTGTACGCTTCTGTATCCTTCTGTCTTTCCATTGACCTCACCACTGCATTGAGTGGCAAATATCAATGAAGAAACCACTATCTTTGTAATAACCTGATAAACAGAACTGTAAGTTATAATTCTGTCAGTGATCGCTATATGGAATCTCTGTTGAGCATACCTGGATCAATGTTCAGTCTTCAGGTAGATAATGCAACAACAAAAGTAGCTACAAAAATTGCTCTCCCCATGTTCAACTTGACAGTTAAAATGCACCTATAAAAATTTCATAGCTAAACTGTTTTCTTGTCATTCTATTTATGTTTCCCATGTATTCACATCTCAAAGTATTTTAAAAAGAGATGCCACAAATCTCTGTCCTGTAATCTGTACTGAATTTGTTTATATATAAAGTTCTGTCCTTTTGGTGTATGATATTTTCTCCCTGTATTCTGTACTGTGATGTTTGACATGTGTTACTGAGGAAACTGTGGAGCTTTTCTCCCCAGGCCTTCAAAAAAAGGGAGCACAACGTAGTCAGGCATCAGTGTGATTAGGCTGATGAAAGTCAAGGGTTTACTTTGATGTCTCTGGCTAAATTAGTGCTGCTGTCAGTTAACAGGACTGTTTTGATCTAGGTCATTAATTCTGAATGTGTGTTTTAATAAACTGCATTAAAACAAATTACTTAGGAATACAAGCAAAAAAAACTCCGAGCACTGCTGTAGCTGCCAATTTCTTTACTTCATCTGGTACCTCGGCTTCACAAGCCTTCAAAGAAATAACTTAATACAATCCCAGCAGCCTTTATATATTCCATTTTCACATCAATTAACATTTTATTTAATTGAATAATTAATTTATTTCCTTAAATATTTGTTAAAACTAAAGCTTAAAGATGTACTCCCCCAATACTATACACCATAAATGCATTAATATATAAATATATTAGTTATTAATACCTACAGGATCTTGAAGAAAGAGGTCTCATTGTATTATGATATTAAACTTTTACAAAAATATGTTTGCATGAACATTACACACAGGGGGCTGAGAGTGGATCGGCTCCCTGCATTTGAATTTTCAGAGGAGGAATTTGACCTTGTGGAAGAGTGGGAATCTGTTTCATTGGCATGCACTACACACTGGTTAAAAATTCTCATTAAGAGAAATATCCGTGCACAAGAGAAGTCATACAAAACAATTGTTCAATTACAAGAAACATTGATTGCTGACACCTCAGAACTGAGCTATTCCAGCAAGCTCTATGACATAAAATCTAGTGTGGCCAAAGTGGAGTCAGAAGTTATTGCCAGAAAAAAGAAAAAATTGAGTAGAGATGTCGATTACAGCAGCAGTGTAATCTTTTCCTGGCAATGTAGAGACTAGGGGACGTCCCAGGCAGGTCAACAGAAGAAGCAGAATTCGTTCGGGCCCATCCTCGACCGAGACCTCCGTATCATCTGGTGAGATGGCATCCAATGGGCATAATAGTGTATCCTTTGAGGACATCAGTAGAGCATTCGAAGGTGCAGTTTCAACGGATAATGGCAAGAGCTTAGAGGACCAGAATCGGGCGAAAGGAAGAGGAAGAAGGTTCCAGGGAAAGGGGAGAAGAAATTGAACTGTCTAGCGGGACAGGTTAAGGTACATTCTGCTCCGCATTCAGTTGGTGCTTTTCCTGAGAACTGATATATTAATTTGATACCACAGAGGGTGGAGGAGATAAACATTGGTCTTCCCTTGTCTTGTTTTGTATCTGAAGTTCACGCATTTCCTGGCTTGTCAGTATTAAGTAATGGCGATGTATTACAGTGAATAAAGCAAGTAGTGAAGTAAAAAAAACTTGACATTGTGAATCTTACAGACTTTGTGTTAATGGATGTAGCGGCAAGTGTGCTGCTTAAGGGTACAAAGTTTGTACTGATGTTTTGTTCCTCATTGGTAGATTTTATTAATGAAATCAAAATGTTTGTAGGAAATTGAAATTAAGGGTATTTTTTGGCACTAAGGAGCAGCATTGTATGCAGGAGAGAGAAGAGGATACCCTGCATGATTTGAACTATGACTCTGTGGAAGATTCACTGCTGGACGTTTCTCTTCATGGAAATCCATTTGTTTTTTGGGACTCTGATAATGACTTTGTGGAAGATGTGTTTGAAATAGCTGGTGCTAGTGATGTTTGCTTTTCAACTGGGTATGGAAAATTGAATATACCCAAAGTGCCCTATATTAGCTTGTTTGTACCTCCAAAAAATTTGAATGCAATAAATGTCTTTGAATGTGCACTGTATAAACAAATAGAACATGCTTATCATAAATATGTGTCAGGCTTTAAATCGTGGAATTTGAGTAGAGAGCAATGGTTTGCTCTTAAACAGTTACATTCAGTTACCGACCAATATGTTTTCACACAGGCACATAAGGGTGGGAATTGGGTGATCTTAGGAAAGAAAGAGTACAATAACATGGCCTTGGATTTGTTGTTGGATAGCAAGGTGAATAAGAAGTTGCAATTTAATCCAATAAAATAATTCAATGAGAGTTTATTAGAGTTATTGGAAAGAGGGGAAAGACTGGGATTTTTTGGTCATGGGGATGTTACAAATTTATAGTTGAAATACCCTAAAGATGCCAGGTTCTTTGTCATTCCTAAAAAACACAAATCAATGACTAAACCCTCTGGTAGACCTATAGTTTCGGGGGTGGGTTCTTCTTTACAGAACCTAGGCATCTTTTTGGACTCCCAGTTAAAAGTGTATCTCCCCAGAGTACAATCATACATTAGGAATACTTCTCATGTGTTGGAAGGTATAAAAAAGATACAGTGGGACCCGGACCTTTATCTTGCCTGTTTGGATGTTAAGTCTTTGTACACAAACATTAACATCAGAATGGGTTTGGAAGCAGTAGTTAAAATGATGCGTGAAGGACTGAAAACCACTTATATCTGTCAGTTATTAGAGTTTGCTTTAATGCATAATTATTTTGTTTTTGATGGTGATTATTATCTGCAATTGGAAGGAACAGAGATGGGGGCGGCATTTGCTCCTTCATATGAGGTTCATGGCACATTTTGAAAATATTTTTGTATATACTACAGATTTCTTTAAAAACAGAGTGGTTATATTTAGACAGTTTATTGATGATTTGATATTTGTGTGCAAGGGGGAAATTAGTGAATTTGATGATTTTATGAGGTTGCTTGGTTGGAACACTTATGGTCTGGAGTTTACTTATAGAACTAGTAGGGATAAAATGCAGTTTTTGGATGTAGAATTTTATGTAAATGAAGGGGGTAGTTTACAGTACAAACCATTTCATAAAGAGATGGCTGCAGATAGCTTTTTGGAAGCTGGCAGTGCTCATCCTGGTCATTTAATAAAATCTCTTCCATATGGGGAGTTTAGGAGAATTATGATCAATACATCTGATGAAAGGGTGTTGGAGAGAGATTTTGATACGGCTAACAAAAGATTATTAAAGCGAGGATACACTGAAGGACATATAGATGAGGCATTAAAGAAGTTAGAAAGGAAGACTAGTCACAAAAGGAAATGTAGTTGTTCTATTGAACATGAGAAGTTCATGAGGAAAAATGAAGTGGGGAAGGATGGTAATGAGCCCCTTTTTTGTGACTAAATGTTCTCCCCTTTCTGAAGTATTAAATGAGCTAGTTAATGACCTTTGGCCTGTGATTTGCAGGGATGAATTAGTAGGGAAGTTATTTCCGGATAGAGTAATTTTTTCTTATGGTTGGTTCAATAACTTAAAAGATTTGCTGAGACCAAGGGCCAAGGGTGATATAGTCAAAAGGAAGGGTGCATTCCTATGTGGTGCATGCAAAGTGTGTGACAAAATGAAAAATGTTGATGGATGGGCAATAAATGGGAAGAAGTTTTTGATAAAGAATGAATTTGGATGTGATTCATGTGGTGTTGTCTACATCATTGGATGTGGATGCACACCTTGTAAATGGTATGTGAGACAGACCAAAAGGAAGGTGAAATTGAGAAGTTTGGAGCATTTGGGAGATGTAAGAAATAGGAGGATGGAAAGTCCAGTGGCTCAACACTTTTGAAGCACCCATGGGGGCAGCACAGATAGTTTCTTCTTTAGTGTGTTAGCACAACCCTTTGAAGGTCGTAGTTTGGGAGGGGATGAATTCAGGCGGAGGCTGATCAAGTTAGAAAATAAACTGATAGTATATTTGAGCACTTTATATCCTAGGGGGTCTCCATTTGGATATTGATTGAGGGACGTAGACAGTCAGTTTAGTTGATGGTGTTAACAACACAGTATAGGTTTGACAGGCTAGGTGGAGTGGTGGACAGTGTTTTGGATACATTAATTCATATTTAATATTTAAGGTGTAAGAGGAATAATAGTGGATGTGTGATGATTTAAGTTGGGGATGAATTGAAGTAAATTAAAATTAAATAAATTGAAATAAAATGAAAAAGTAGTAAAGAAAAAATAGTAGCAATGATATTATAAATTTAGTTTGTTTATAGTAGAATTTCTTAAGGGAAGGGGTCAATGTTTTCTCTTGTTTTTTTGTGTGACATTCAGTTGCATGTAATGGTAATAATGGCATAGGATGGTAAATGGATGTGAAAAATATGTTTGGGAAAAAATGTGTAAAAAGAATGTCAATTTTAGATTTAAGTCACTCTGTGGTTATTAGTAACTAATATATTTATAATTAATGCATTTATGGTGTATAGCATTGGGGGTACATCATTAAGCTTTAGCTTCAACAAATATTTAAGGAAATAAATTAATTATTCAATTAACTAAAATGTTAATTGATTTGAAGATGGAATATATAAAGGCTGCTGGGATTGTATTAAGTTATTCCTTTGAAGGCCTGTGAGGCCGAGGTGCCAGATGAAGTAAATAAAGAAACTGGCAGCTACAGCAGTGATCAGTGTTTTTTTTTTTTTTTTTGCTTGAGGAGAATTCCTAGCTCCCTTTGGGGGCATTTGTGGTGTATTTTTTTTTTACTTAACAAATACAGTAATTTCAGAATGTCATCTGCATTGCATGGAACAAGGGTAGTTTGATGCCTGTAAAAAGTTACGCATTCCTTGTATTAAAGTATAAACATTCTCGGACATCTCTCTCATATTAGCGTGATCTACGGAATAAGAATCCTGCACAGACATAACTCAGCACACGCATCCATTTATGAAGGTTTGATGCCCTACTATCATCAGAATGCACACAGTAAAGCCATATTTATTGTTAAGCTTCAACAGGCAAATCCCTCATGAACCACATTTTGCAGCTGGAGTGCTTATTTTATATTGTGTAAACTGGGTAAGTGAACTGGTACACCCTTTTCAGCCATGAACTGGACCAAAATGACAAAAGCAATGACAAGTAAGAAATGCACTTAGGAATACAAAGAAAAAAATACTGCATTTAAGATACTTGTTGAAAATTGCATGTACAATACACAGCCAAAATGTGAAAGTGAATAAGTAAAAAAATCAAATAATATTTCCAAGAATGTCAACATTATTAATGCTTAAATATACAATGTAAACTTCATTATGAATACAGAATTGTATGAAAGCGTAATTCACAGCTCACAGATGTTTCTATAGTCTGTGGGTGAAACACTAGTCCAGAATGAGAAGTATGGGAAAACACTGTCTGCCGTCGGGATCTGCTTCTCCCCCCCTCAAAGATCCTTCTTCAGGAATCAGCGAGTGGCAAAGAAGATGTGGTTCCGAAAATCTCAGTTCTCCCAGGACACTCAGGACTCATCTTCTCCCAGAGGGGCTCATGATAGATGCCAACCCAAAGGCAAAGGGGGTCCGAGAAATTTTTGGACTTGAGAACCTTTTTCAGACAGGCCCACACAGCAGCCCTGAGTGGCTGCCCAACTGCTCATCTCTGGAGGCAGTCGGGGGTTACCTCTTGCTACACCCAATGAAGCTGAAAATAAATGAATCATCCAAACCATCCCCCCAGATCAATCCGGATTGGGCATTTATTCAAAGTTCTTTTTAGTGCCAAAGAAGATGGGGGACCTAAGACCCATTCTGGATCTTTCCACATTGAACCTATCTGTAGCCAAGGAAAAATTCTGGATGATCACTCTTCAGTCCATCCTGCCCTACCTGCAGGAAAAGAATTGGATGTGCTCGATTGACCTCCAGGATGTGTACTATTATGTCAAAATGAACAGGCACTCCTGCATGTTTCTCCACTTCTGTCTGGGAGCCAATCATTATCAGTTCAGGGCCTTAACCTTTGGTCTCACCACAGCCCCCAGGGTGTTTAACAAAGTGATGGCGGTAGTAGTGACTCACCTGAGGCTTCAGGGAATTCCGTTTTTTCCTTACCTGGACAATTGGCTCCTTGTTGCCCCCACCAAGCGTCTGCTGTTCCAAGCCAGGGACTATTTCCTGGTATTAGCAAACAGTCTGATCATTACTATAAACCTCAGCAAATCATCACTGACTCCAGGCTAGACCTTAGACTTTATAGAAGCACGGTTGGACACCATACAAATGGAGGTTTATCTCACTCCAGAAAGAGTACACAATTTAACACTTCATGTTTCTCACATTCTCCAGGCTCATCTTCCCTCACTCGAGACTGTTCTGCAGGCTCTGGGTTCCATGGCAGCCACAATCAATCTTCGACCTTTTGTACGACTTTGTGTGTGAGTTCTCCAGTGAACACTAGCAGTTCAATGGTCTCTACTAGATCTACCCTTGTCCCATCCAGTTTGAATTTCCTGAGCTTGCAGAGAGTCTTTTCTCTGGTTGATTCTCTCCCCAGACCTTGTCAGGGGACATCCCTTTGATCCATCCTTTCCCACAGCTGCAGTGACCATGGATGCTTCCCAGCTAGGTTGGGGGGGCATTGCTCGGGAAGAACTGTCCAAGGCACATGGTTCCCTTTCGAGATCAGTTTGCATATCAATGTCCTGGAGATGAGGGCAGTTCTTCTAGTGTTGCAAGGCCTTCATGCCCATCTTTCTCTAGGGACTATTGCTATTCAGTCAGACAACATGTCAGTAGTCTGGTATATCAACAAACAGGGCAGAACCAGATCTTACCCCCTTTGTCGCAAAGCCATGAGAGTGTGGGAATGGGTGATTTCCACCGGCCGCTTTCTGGTGGCAATGCACATTCCAGGAAGGTCCAACATTCTGGTGGACAGGCTCAGCAAGACTATTCTGATGTCTTATGAGTGGTCTCTAAATCCTTCAGTAGTGGAAGAGATCTTCCTCAAGTGGGGTCGGACTTGCTGTGATCTCTTTGCATCGCCTTCCAATGTGAAATAGAGTGAGTTCTTCACTCTGAACCCCCCTCTGGGGAAGCCCCCAGAGATGCACTGGTTCATGCTTGGCCTCTCGGTCTTCTTTATGCATACTCCCATTACCTCTCATTCTGAAGTTTCTTCAGAAAGCTTGCAGGTTGGGGAGCACAGTAATCCTCATTGCCCCATTCTGGCCTTGCTAAGTCTGGTTCCCCTCTCTTTGGTCTCACCTGGCAGTTCCACCATGGATCTTGGATCCGGTTCCGGATCTCATTTTAGATCCCTCGGGGATTTCTCATCCAAATCTGGACAGTTTGAAACTCACCACTTGGCTGCTCCAGTTCCATTAATGATTAGGACTCCCGCTTTATCCTCTCCAGTTAAAACCATTTTGGTGGTGGCTCACAAGTCTTCCACCAGAAAAATTTATTGTAGCAAGTGGAAACAGTTCTCTATATGGGCCTCTCAATGGGACCTAGATCCGTTTACGGCTCCAGTTTAGGCTGTTCTGGAATTTCTATTGAGTATCTTTCACCATGGGGCTAGTTCTTCTACTGTTAAAGACCAACTGGCTGCCATCTCTTACTTCCATGTGGGGCAAAACATGGCTTCCCTAGCTTCTTCCAGACTTTGCATGACCTTCCTTAAGAGTACCTTCCTTTTAAGACCTCCTGTAAAAGATCCTACACCTCCTTGGGACTTCACCTTTGTGCTTCAGGCTCTAGTCTCTCCTTCCTTTGAGCCCGTGGCATCAGTAGATTTACAATTCCTGTCTTGGAAAACTGCATTTTTGGTAGCTATCACTTCTTCCAGGATGATATCAGAACTTCGAGCATTGTCCATTAATGTTTCTTACATGGATTTTCACAAGGACAGGGTTTCCCTGCATACTAATCCTTCCTTTCTTCATAATGTGGCTTCAGAATGAATTATTAATCAAACTATCAATCATTCTGTTTTCTTTCCAAATTTCCAAAATAGGGGCGAATACAAATTACCCTTGTTGGACGTACACAGACAACTGAGGTTTTATTTACACAGAACAAAATCTTTTCACAAATCTTATCAGTTGTTTGTTTCCTATTCAAAACCATTTCTGGGCAAGCCTATTTCTAAAGTGACTATTGCTCGCTGAATTTTCCCAATGTATCATTTGAGCATATTCTGATAGAGGCAGTTCCCCTCCAAGTCAGGTGAAAGACCACTCCACTAGGTCCATGGCAACCTCAGCGGTTTTTGGTGTAGGGTGTCACTGAATGACATTTGTTCTGCAGCTACTTGGTCCTCATCTCATACCTTCATATCTCATTACAAATTGGACATCATATCCAGTAGTAGGTTATCCTTTAGCTCCATGGTGCTTCGGAATATCCTTTCATGAGGGCCACCCAGGCGTTGGTAGCTGGGGACTCTGTCCTACAGGTTAAAGACCAAATGAAGTCAACCACTTCAGATAAATTTAAGTTATATACTCACCATAACATTCCATCTGAGTAGTTGTACTTCATTTATCTTCAACCATCCCCCCTCTTTCCCCCTGACATTGTCACTATTGTTCTAACCCTGTATTTGGGAAAGAGCACTATAGTGGCTCTCCTGGGTTATGCTTGGCTTAGTTGTTGAGAGCCATTAGTCGTAAGGTCTGATTGGGTTGGAATTATGTTTTCTTGAGCAGCAAACTCGATCTGAGGGAAGGAAGGAGACAAGGGAGCATTATGGGTAAAGGGAAGAGCTTAGAGCTCGGATCAGATACTAGTGATGAGGTGTCTCGGATCCAGTTCAGATCTGAATACTCACAGGTTGAAGCCAAATGAAGTACAACTACTCAGATGGAACGTTATGGTGAGTACATAACTTCTTTTTTCTTATCTATGAGCATACCATATTTTATTAGGTACTCGAGACTGATCATATACTATTTTCTGAGTATTTTAGCTAATGGCTGTGCATGACAATAGTGACATTTGCAGAGACCAGAGAAGGACATTCAGCCAAGTGGACTAATCATGGCTTGTTTAAAGCAATAAAGGATGATTTTTGTTGTAAATGACATACTAAGAATGTGTGCTGTTGTAGTTTTGAACATTTTTCTAGTAAGCAATGAAGCAAAATGTATGAACAAATAATTACTACCCATTTCAGAACATTTCAACCATAAAAGGCCACTCAAAAACTTCTGTCATTAAAATCCACCAATATCAGTCAATAAGCATAATCTCTACAGAAGTAAGTCATCCGAATAATTTCACATTAGAGATCTGTAACTAATGAAAAGGTTGCTACTGGCAAACAACTTAACATTTCACTGTTTCATCTACAAATTCAGTTCCTTCTGCACTTGAAGAATAAATTACCTAATTTTTTATTAAAAAAAATAGTAATGTGTTAATATTGCAATAAGGAATGGCTGGCAAACTGACAACAGGTTCATCGTTAATAGGCATCTCTTTCAAAGGAGGACCCACCCAGCACCCCTGGAAGGGCACTGTAATATCAGCAATACATCCACATGGTATGGGAGTAGAACCCACACCATTCTACATCAAAGGGAAGTGTGCTACCTTTTGTGCTTCTAACACTGCTTTCAAATTTTCCTTTGTCCTTTTGTTAAACAAAATAGTTGCACGCTGAAAACAGAATTAGCATGAGCAACAGTAAACTTCTCTTCCCTTGAAACTCACAGTTCCCCGAATATGCACTGAAACTCACAATTCCTTAAGAAGTCTGGTAGTTGGTGTAGAGTATTCAGGCTCTTGTCTCCTAAGACCAAGGTACAGGGCTTTAACCTGAGCATGCACACACATTTTATGGTCTTAAAGCCAGTTTATCTCTTGCTTTATGTGTTCTTGAAGGAACATCTCATTAGCAAGCAAATCTAAATTCCACACATGGAAAGAAGCAGCGGCAGCAGGAATGTTTAAATGTGCTAAATTGATGCATGCAGAGAAGCAGCAGAGGGAACATAAATCGGTGTTGATGGTTGCACATTGATACATGCACAGACACAGAGGGCATTCCTAAAGAATAGTGCTGTTAAAGAAGAAATATAATGTATTCATTTTTTTATTAAATTAAAAATTAAATGTTGTACAGTCCCCCTGCCTGTGTCCCCTTCCCAGCCAGCGGGACCTATGCAACTGCCTATGTCCCCTAATGCTGGAGTTGCCTCAAGGTAGTAGCCTTTGTCAAGTTTTCAAGGAGTTCTTGGATATCTTTTTTTTTTTTTTGCAGAGGGATTATCTTGAAACTGAAATGGGGGAATCAACAATTTTGTGAAGTGGCTAACAATGGTTGGAAAGAAGGTAGGTTAGGGAAAGGTTGTTAGGTAGTGGGGGACTGCTGATATTCTGACTTTGATGAGAAATGTTTTCCTTTTTAAGAGTACTAGAAATGTTTGCTTTTTGGGAAATCCTACAAGTGCCATTTTTTTCTGAATTGCAAAATTGTTTTGGTTGTCCAAGATAAATGATCTGTACTTTGAAATATTCGGTTTTGGCAAAATTGATATTTAGCTTTTTTTTTTTTTTTTTTCAAATGTTGGTATATTTTGATTTTATGCATGCAGGATGGTTTGTTTTTACATTCTGCCCAGGCTTTATGTCTGTTTTGATATCATAGTTAAGCCGGGGGGGGGTCTGCCTAGAGCTCATGCTGTTTTCATAGGGAATAGCTTATCCTGAATGGAAAGGGAAGGCTGTAGATAGAGGAGAGAGCTGTTATGGGGTCACTGTATTGATAGAAGGAATTCCAATCCAGTTTTTATAATTCTACATGGAGACCATCAGCAACAAAATCAGGGATTAATCTGGTGATCAAAACTATGGGGTTAGGTTTATGACATTTAAATGACCTGACAACAGTGATTATTTAGGCATTTTGAGAGTATCTGCAGCGGTTTTAGTCTGTCTCATGTATTGGTTATAACATAAAGTAAAGAGATGTTTTTAGAGTTAGGGTTATCTGATGGGTTTCCCTTTGCAAATGCGAGGAATGATTCTTTGGTTTACCCTTCATCACAGTACATAGTGAAAATAATTGGCTGAAAAATCCTAAAAAAGACAAAAGTCTTTTTCTGTAAGGTGGCAATCTCTGCTACACACCCCCAATACCCATGATTATATATACCAACTCCACTGCTGGCATTACAATGAAGCAAGGGCAGAAACAAAAAGTGTGTCATTATCTTGCACAGAGCAGTGCAATGCATTGAGGTAAAACTTGGCACATTGTTTTCTCACTAAGGAGGGATTCTCAAGGAATGTAGCAGTGCAAATGAATACGTAAGCCAGGCTGATGCACAGTATGAAAAATAAAACAACTTTATTAAAAGAAGCAAGACAATGTAACAAGTCACATATATAAATGAGCTTTCATCAGATTACTTTATTAGTAACTAAATAAATGCTGCTGTACAATCTATGGCTTCATTTTAAAAATGTTTTTAATTTAAATAACTTTATTTGACACTGTCAGCACAGGATTTATAGATATCCTCTGCACTTCTGAGCAAGCCTTGAGCAGCTATACTGTACTACATGGCAACATAAGGAAGCACTGAATATCCAAATTAAAACAAGCAGTGCTTATGGGAAGCAAGATGCATAATAGGGACATAAATGAAACACATAGCAACTGTGTAAGTGGACCTACTGATGCAGTGAAACTGTGTAAGTAGACAAAGCCATTCAGTGAAGTATATATATGTTTGTGTCTTTCGGCTTTTCCCGGTTAGGGGTCGCCACAGCGGAACTCCGGTCTGCTAATGACTGGTAGTGGATTTTTACGTACCGGGTTACCAGCCCTGATGCACAACTTTCAATGAAGGCACGCCCCATTCACGTATGCCTCCATACAGAAGACGCTCTAGCTGAGAATCGAATGGGACTACGTCTTGCTATGAGGCGACAACGCTACCGCAGCACCATCACCGCAGGATATATATATATATATATATATATATATATATATAGATATAGATATATAGATATATAGATATATATATATATATATAAGTGCATGTTATAATCCATAGAGTGGCTGCAAGATACATAGCATAATCTCACAAAAACAGAAACTATTAACTCAGCTGATAATATCTCAATATAAAGCAGTGCTTGCAACAAGTCCATTCCTACTATCTTCAGCGGGATGTCATTATGTGAGGTAGACAGTTATTTGCATCACTTTATGATATATATGGACAGCTGTTAGATTCTTAATAGGGAAGGGAGGGGATATAAAGGATAGCAGGAAAAAGACAAAGCGTAAATCGTCACACAAAGAGGCACCATATAGGAGTGTGCAGGATATGGGAAGGGTAATTCCTTATGGGGATAAGACCGCATCTTTTTTGGAGATCGGGGAAGAGGAAAAAGTGTAAATGTGAATGTGAGGTATGAAAAGGGATAGGATAGTGAGTGGTTGACAAACAGAGGAATATATAAAAACTGGGTTGGAGATGCCGACAGTAGGATGGGAAGACATGGGATGGACAGAGACAAACAGATGTTAAATAAATGGTAATGGTAGGACAATGGACATGTTATTTGATGTAAGACAGGAGGAAAGGAACACACGACTCAAGATTGGGTTGGGTATAGGGATCCATCCACAAATGTTGGATCTAGGTTGGCCAGTGGTATGTCACACACCCTATCTTGTTGGTCTGATGGTAGAGGCTGACCAATTCTATGAATTTACAATCTGTTTATGGAACCTCTGCACCTGGGCCACATATCTGCCCACTGCTCTCTCTCCAATGTAACCTTCATTAGCTGCTCCAGCAGCAGCTGGGCAACTTCATAGAGAGCAGACAGGCAGGCTACATGCCAGTGAGGGGCCTGCAGTAAGGCACTCCCAGCCTTCATCATCCTCATTCTCCTCAGCAGTGGTAGGATATTGTGGTGGACCTGCAGGAGGAGACAAAATTGGACAGTTATTCATAAGTGAATGTATCTTGACAATGGACTAAAAAAATTACCAGACATGTCAGCACTTGTGGGGGAAACTAACTTTGGTTGGCCACAATATCATCTTTCTTTTATGGAAGGTGACACAATTTGCATCATGCTCTTCACATGCTGAATGAGAAAGGGCCTACCAGAGAACAGTGATAATTAAAAGGAGAGATGCTAGAACAACAGATGCAATCCCAGAAGTATTTCCTATTAGCTTCAAGTCAGGCAACAAGCAAGTGTATATCCCCTGTACATATATTAAGATGTATAAACAGAATATGACACAGGGATACATGATGGCACACACATAGCATACAGTCACTGTGACATAGTGCAGTGTGGCCCCCACCCCAGAACAGGGCACCACTGAACCCTACACAAACTTTACAGGTATATCACCTGCAGTACTCCCACTGCTAGCTGATATGGAAGATTCACGAAACAGCAATTCTGTTTCCTAGGATAAACTTGACAAATTGCCAGTAGCAAGAGCACTTCCAAGCTTACATCTGGATACAGGTGACAACAAAACTCTACAACAAAAGAAAAACATTATTATAGCATTTGAGACATTACTGCCTAATGTCTGCTTACCATTTAGAGCTCATCATGGTTCCTCAAATATGAATCATCAAAATGATGCCTTACTGTCACCTCCATCTTTCCTTGTGGTACCCATAGTTGAGGATAACTCCTTTGCCAGGTCATACCTTAAATCCACTTTTTTTAAATTCATTACAACAGGGGTTCATTAGGCACTCTCTGAGATGACTGTGAAAAAAATAAAACATTATCTTGCTGTGTGGCAAGCACTGGCAGTAGCTGCCATTCTCCTGAACCTCTTTTAAAAATTATGTCACTTTGCTGTGGAGCAAATTGGTGGCCTGTGATTTATGCAAAGAAGCTGTCTAAAAATTCAAAGTAGCATACTATGTGCACCTGTGTAAATCTTCAGCATGACCTCATGGCCATGATATGTCAGTGGTGAGAATAAGCAGTAGGCCACACCTTATGCCACAGGTGTGGCAAGGCAAAATAAAGTAATTCATTGGTATTCAAGTCTCCTAGCTTAATCTGCCCATGAATTGCACCAATATGAACAAATCTGCTTAGTCTTGGAGGCACGTCACCATATTCTAAGCTACGTTGCACAGACTTAGGGAGCAGTTTTGTGTATTTGGGCAGCATTATTAAGAGGAATAGCAGTATTATTTGGATCTATAGTCTGAGGAGACAGACAGAACACTGAAAGTGTGTGGCAAGCTAGATTTAGTCTATCATCTTAAGGATATGCATCCTTCCAACAAAAGTCCCATTACAAAAGGTTACCAGTAGGAATATGTACTCCTGCTTGTGTCTCATGTATATAAAACATACTGATAACAAGGTAGCCCATAATATCCACACAACCATACTCAGCACATCCATCACTGTTACAGTAGTGTTATAACTTGTCTAATGTATGTTTTAGCCTTTTGTTGTGAGTACAGCAGTCGTATGCCTGTAAATCTCCCTCCAGCATACTACCGTAGAGCCATATCAATGGTTATTACCAAGGTGATGCAAACTGTTATAAGTATGGGTGTCTGCCTTACCCTGTACATGCTGGTTAGTATGCTCATCTACAGTATGTATTCTCATATCTGCAATTCATTTGTCATATGGTGTTCCCTTACAGATATCCTTTGATTGTAGTTGGTCTAAGTAATTAACCCTTTTGTCTGTAGCTTTCATTCTACCAATCCCAAGAGTATACAATCTTCTGCTATGCATTAAGTGCTCACAGGTGGCTGCATGTATAGAGTATGACATGATCAATAGAAGCTGGACAATTTCAACTGTGCTGGAAGTGATGTCCTACTCCAAGCAGTTAGGACACATGGATGGTACCTGTTGGGGAGTGTAACCATTTGAAATGATGGGACCAGCTAGAGTGATTCTCAAAATGCAGAGATTGAATGGTCAAGGGAATGGACTTACATATACTAAGTCTGGGATGCCATTTCTCAGAATATTCACTTTTCTCTAAGGTATGCCAATCTCAGAGTTGGTGAATATAAGTTTGGAGATGTGGGGGGGGGGTGCAGAAATTTAAAGGAGAAGAGCAATTTTTCAGATTCACTCTTCTTTGAGTTTTCAGTCTTTTTTTTTCTGCTTTTTAGCACTTGGCATTTTAAATGCCAATATTTCAATAGGGAGCTATTGGAGGGGTGTACTAGCCGGCCTTTATATGACCAGATGCGTTAGACATTGGTCCAGAACAAAAAATACTCACTTTACAGCAGTGTATTAAGTGTGTTACTAATATGCCACTGTGTGTCAAGGCAAAGGCATGTTCCATAACAGCTGAGAGGTATGCTATGGGGGACAGGGATTTATTTGGAGCAATGGGCTAACAGAACCAAACTGTCCATGCAGGAGGACACTTGTTCTGATATTAACCATGAAGGAGTGGACACTGGCATAAGTATGGACCCATCCCCTGTGGGACTCGGTGTGCTATTTACTTGATTAGTACCTCCTACACTAGAGTTCTGTACAACGGCAGTGCACATAGGAAATTTAGGCTGAACAGAGTAGCTCCTGGCTATATATTGCTTTCAGAATGTTGGATACCTCACTATCTTAAGATGGCAGAATAAATAAGCTGGCTTTGTGTGGTGTATCTTGTATGGACACTCTTAGCATGCATGCCACAGAGGCATACCTTTTAACACAGGTACCCATATTCAGTCCAGCATGTCTTTTGTTATTTATTCAGAGCAGTGCTGTGGTGACACTTGTAGAAACTGAAACACAGCAACAGGTTGAAGTTGGCACATGTGCCAGGTCTGATAATGATGATGAGACATAGATACCCAATATATAGTCTGATGACACAGTGGGACTGCCTGTCTCCAACCTGAGTTTGCAACTGCTCTCAATACAGGCTGTTGATGTGGTCTCAGCCACTCAAAAACACAAGACTGTACAATGTGCTCATGGAACCAAACTTCTTTGATGCCCCCTCTGCTGTTGCAGCATCAGATGTGTGCCCTGCATCTGAAGAGGACACACCTACCATTTTCAGCTTTGAAGAGGTGTTCAGTGTTGTCATGTGCCACAGGTTGCTCCTGGCATGCAGTTAGAACTAAGAATTATCATATATGTGCTACATTATCAGCTAAGGTACAATTCATGAAATCCCAATCCACTGTAGATCTCATTGCTGTGTCGTGTGAGATCCTTGAGGCCATGGAGGTGAGGGACATTGTAATAACTGTTTTTCCATATAGAGCGTGGCCACTGTCACCATCACTACGCTCACTCTGAATGGTGTTCTAGGTTGATAAGGTATACTTCAGGGGTAGCTGCAGAGGAGGATTATAGTGGGATACAGAGTCCTCACCTGCATCCAGACATGTACTACATTCTGTAATCCCTTGTAGTAACAGTCCATGACACTCACCTCCTATTGGCAAGATCCTCACGTGCAGACCTCATTTATGTCACAGTCCCACAGCTGTACTCCACTCCTCCGAGTGGAACCATGAACTCTAGTGCAATAAGCCAGTATAATGGCTACAGATCACAGTCATTAAGTGGCATCTCAAACAAACTGCAGGAGGAAACTGTCTGCAGTACAGAAAAAACATCACCCTGGAATGCTTATTTCTGCAACAGGCTAAAGTTGCATAGTGGAACCCTTTAACCACTGCAGAAAAAGAACAAGATTGTTTATGATATTGAAGGTCCACTACCTTGAGACCTCCATCTGAGACTCCCGTGATATGGTGCCCCAACCCATGTGTGTAGACAGATATGTGCCATTGTGTCCCTAACCACCTGTGCTCATGCTGATGAATGTGATCTATTCCACTCTCTCTCCAGTGTGATAAAGTTGGGAATATGTGATGCACAGTGTGGTTTGACCATGCACTGACCAACATAGCTTGATATTTATATGGTATGTGTCATGGTTGATCTGTGTGAAACCACAGTGTTACTGTATGCATGCCTGGGCCCATACATGTGGACCAGATGCAACCACTTCACCTGTGCTGTTGTGCACCGCATGCACCACTGACAGGTAGTGGTTGTGTGTTGCCACCTGCTGCTATTCCAACACAGTTTTCTCAGATGGTGGCTTTGATGTACCTTCACTTTGGGTCATGCGTGCATGTGTGTGTATGCAATTTTACAAGTATAGTGTGACTGCTTGGCAATCCTCCTTACCACTACATTATGCAACATGATAAGGACATCCTGAAGGCTGTGATCATACTGGAGTGTCCCCCCAAATATGCCAAGGCAGTGAAAGCAGGCTCTCAGCAGGTTGAACACACACTGTACAATATTGCAGGTATGTACTTGTGACGTGCTCTACTGCTGTTTGGCCACACTCTGTGAGTTACATACATATGTCAGGAGGCAAGGCTCCAAAAGGTATCCAGCATTAACTGCAACATGCTATGAACATGTGGAAGATGAGATTACTACATAAAGCCACGCTAAAAATGTAAAATGTATAGTTTAACATTAACTCCAATGCTTGCACTTACCAACTAGATGGTTCTGTGGAATTTCAGTATGGTGTAAGTGATAATACAGCTAATATGTGTTTTATATGTGTAAATTGTATGAAACATACCTCTCAACCTTTAGACGTTGAAAATGTGGATGAAGGCTCATGAAACATAGGTACATCGGTGCAAAAATTTGGGCAGCTAATTAATATGAAATGTCCATGACCTTTCCCACTTCTGTAGGATTATGAGATACTACCACTCAGAATAAAATACTTTCCCCCATGCTGGCCTTGAGCCATAGTCAGAATGAGAAACTTAACACACACACACACACACACACACACACACACACACACACACACACACACACACACACAAGCCGCCACCACACTCGAGCATTAAAATACCCACACTACAAATAAGTCTCTACATTTCAAACTAGTATAGTAAAGTGTTCCAGTCAGGATGTAGCTGACATTTATCATTTCCATGTTAATGCCAGTTTTCTAACTTAACAAAAAAAGGTATTTACAAAACATAGACTCCCTACACTTCATATGTAAAGAATTGTATGTTATGTTCTTAAAATGTGAAATAATTTATAAAGTAGAAATTTCTTTGACATCCATTCAGTCAGGCACAATTTTCTATGCAAAATCAAACCATATAGGCAAGCAAAATGGTCATTTAGTTAAATGTGACCTGGAAAAAGTAACATAACACAACAGTATCTCATGCATAAGCAGCACATGTGTGATGTAGACACTTAACACATAATTCTATAGCACTGGCATTACTTGGAGGAGAACTGACGAATATTAGTACATTTGTAATCTTCAGTGCTATTACTTTGTGCCACAACAGAAAAGGTAGCACTGCAGATTATAAGCTTGACAATATTTGTCAGTTCTCCTCCAAGTAATGTCAGCACCTTTAGCTTAGCTCCCCAAGGCACAGTGCATCTCATCAGCTGGAGATAAATGTTTGTTTATTTACACTGTTGACTTAAACATAACAATGTACTTCACCACATTCCTACTGCATACTTACACAAGTATTTAAACATAAAAATGTACTTCACTGCATTCCTACTGCATATTTGCATAGATATTTAAATGTAACACTGTACTTCCCTGCATTCCTACTGAATACTTACAGAAGTATTTGCACATAACAATGTACTTCACATTCCTACTGCATACTTACTTAAGTATGTAGAAGCCGCGGTGGTGCAGCGGTAGCATTCTCACCTCACAGCAAGAGGTTCCCCCATTTGATTGTCAGCTGGAGCGCCTTCTGTGTGGAATCTGCATGTCCTCCCCACATTCGAGTGGCATTCGAAAGACATGCGTGAATGGGCGTGCCTTCGGTGAAGGTTGGGCATTGAGCTGGCACCTCGGCACAGTAAAAATCTACTGCCAATCATTAGCGGACTGGAGTTCTGCTGTGGTGACCCCTAACTGGGAAAAGCTGAAAGAAGAAGAACAACAACTTACTTAAGTATTTAAACATAGCAATGTACTTCACCACACTCCTAATGTATTTTTACATAAAGTATTTAAACATAATGTACTTCACCACATTCCTACTGCATACTTACATAAATATTTAAATGTAACAGTGTACTTCCCTGCATTCCTACTGTATACTTACAGAAGTATTTAAACATAACAATGTACTTCCATGTACTTCACCGCACTCCTAATGTATACTTACGTAAAGTATTTAAACATAACAATGTACTTCACCACATTCCTACTGCATACTTACATAAGTATTTACAAACTACTTACTTAGGTCATGCGCATTCTGCTCCTCTTTCAACTCCTCTGAAAGAAAGTGAAGGTAGTGACTGGCTAATGTTCTTGAGAACATCACTCCCCTCCCTCTCATGATCCCATTGCAGTCACTGCATTACATTACTGAAAATGCAAAAAAAAAATCTCTAAGCATGGCACTCACCAAAGCAAGTATTATATTGCAGTTGGGGTGAATGACTGATAGCTGCAGTTTGTTCTACCCAAACACCACAGCACATGCTTTCTTTCATTCTTTCGAGTCTCATAGTGCACTAATCTCGTCTCAGTCCAGTTGGATCATTCAAGGGTTATCAACTGCCCCATTTGCAGTATTTTTTCTGTTTATCCATCTAGGTATTTATCCATGAAACAAACAAACAAAACAAAATCTTAAAAAAGGGCTATATAGATTTCCAAGATGGCTACACATTAAGTAAAAACTTCATTCTGGCTCTCCCAGTCTGAAAACAGAAACTTAGCAGAGAAAGCCAGTGGACCCAGATTTCTGGATACATACCTGATTAGTAAGTGCACTGCCAAAATGCCAGGAAAAAAAGAAGTATAAAGGACCTGGAGGAAAATCAGCTATAAAAGTTGAGGAAAAAACACAGACTGGAAAAGTACTGCAGTTGCTCAGAAAGAAGCAGTGCTACTTCCAGACATGACTTCCAGTAACCTAGAGGAAAGTATAAAGCAACTGCACACAGACCTGGCTAAAATAAACAAATGCTGATGGAGTATATCAACACAAACAAAAAGCTGGAAAAAATTGAAGAAGCTTTGAAAAGATACTCAGATAAGGTGACAGAACTGCAAAACTCAGCAGTTGAAATGAAGAAAAGGCTGTCTGAATATGAAACTGCACATGAATAGCTGTTTAAAAAAATAATAGAATTAGAGTACAGAGCACATAGGGAAAACCTGAGATTTTCTGCTGCTCCAGTTAAGCTGGAAGGAACAGACTAAATTAATTTTATGACAGTAGAAATGAGCAACTGGACTGATATTTCACAACAGGCATTGTTAATTGAAAGGGCACACTGTGTGTATGCTTCAAACCTGGCTATGAGAAAATGACCTGTACCTTTAATAGTAAAAATGCAATCTTACCAGCAGAAGGAGTTGAATCTGACAAAACTGTGGCAGAAGGACAAAGTACTAAAAGCAGGAGACAGCAGAATTTTTGTGGAGAATTACTACTCATTGCACACCAGGCAGAAGACAAATACATTTATTCCATTATATAGGGAATGCTGAGAAGCAGGTATGAGATTCAAACTGCTGTACCCAGCTATCCTAAACATATTTTCCCTGGAGAAACAAAAACATTTTTGATGAAGTACATGCTAAGGAAGAAATACAAAGGTTTATCCAAGAAAAAGTGAGCTGTGGAGGAGAAGGAGACGCTGCTTCTTGTTCTTCTGGTAATAAAGACCACAGAGAAACTGTGCCAGTAAAACCTTTCCTTGTGTTTCAATGGAAAATGATTGAGAGAGGGAAAAAGCACAGTTGTTGACTAGAGGAATTAAAACGGCACTGAAGATGAAGCAGAGATAGGGTTTGGGAGATGGAGATGAACAGGAATAGAACAAAATAATTGGACTTTTGTGGACTTTGATAAACTCGTAGTGGTCTCAAAAGCATATACCCAACTTCATGTCATTAACGTTTGTAGACTAAAATCAATAACCTGGAAAATGACAAATGTGGGATTACAAAGCAATAATTATATTTCCAAAATAGAACAGAACAAGAAAATCTGGAAATATTGGACTTGTTTAGACTTCGTATAACTTGTAGGGGACTGTAAAGCATATGCCCTACTTCATGTCATTAATATTCGAAAAAATACTCAGGGGAGGGGAAGAGGATGGAGAGAGTTAACTGTAAGTAAAACATTTTTTTCTGAACTGTATCACTTAAGTGATGCTTGATTTTCTCTTCATCGTATAAAGTACTTTTTTCAATTAATTTTAAGTGTTATTGGAATACTAATGTAAATAAGTGCTTCTGTTTATTCATTTTTCTTCTTTTCTCCCATTTCCTTTTCTCCTTGTTTAGTTTTAAGAAATGTAGGCACTGCAGTGTAAAAAAGGGAGGTCTGGTTAAAAGAGCATGACAAAAGAAAAATTAGTGTGCTTTTCCTCATTCTTGCATAGGGGAATGACTGTGTAAGGCCTTTAGCTTTATATAGTAATAAGTGTTGACAGAAAGCAAGTAAATGAAAAATAATATTGGCTATTATAAGGTCTTTTTTCTAGTAAACAGTCCTGTATCTGGTTTCATGTCACTAGCAGACAATCTGATAAAGAGAAATGGCTTGAAGAAAATGTTTTCTGAAAACATTCAAGTGTTTTCCCAGATGGGAGAGCTATAAAGATAAGGCAAAACAAGACAGCACTTAATAGAATCACAGGCTCTATCATGCGTCTTAGCTGTCAGTTTGAAACTTATATTCCTATTAAGGGGGTAAAACTTGAATATTTGAAGATGTACTTAGTTTTGTGTGGTTATTGTGTTAGTAGGTTATGAGGAGTATTGGATGTATCTGTGTTTTTATTTGAGGGTTTTCAATAAAACAAATAAACCTCTGCAATATATGACATAGGCTCAAATGGAGATGACAAGTGTGATGCCCGTGCACTGGCCCAGCAATCAAGGAGCCTCAGTTCTCACCACTAACACCAGTGAGGGGCATCCATATAGGGAAAGGATAATAAATATACACCCAATAAAGTACAATTTCCCTTAAGAGCACACAGAGATCATAGTCAGTCTAGGGCTGGTTTCTCCCTTTCTCTCCAGGTCCTCAGTAAGTATCCCCACTGGCTCAGCTATAGGGTACAGATCTCAGCCTAGTGGGCAAGCTAAAATTAACAGCACCGTCTCTGTCCAAGCAGTGCTTTGTGTCCCTGCCCAAGTAGCTGACACACACACACACACACACTTTGAGATAAGAGTTCATACAAACACACAGACACCCCAGGGAAAGCTGGAATAGGTTCTCCAGCTGTGCCCTTTTACCCAGACTATATGGTAGAAATCACTGCAAGCAACCAGCTAATATTTATCAGTTACTCAAAGGCCCTTAGAAGAGTGTCCAATTATTACTGTGCAATATTATTATCCAAATGGTAAGTGCAACCTAACAGTTAAGACTTATTTGGAGTGACTTGGTTCAGCATCACTATATACATGCAATGTACTCTTAGAGCTTAAATTACCTCTGCACAAAACAGCCACAGTTGAAAGGTTTAAAAATATTTAATAATAAATAATAAAAACACAAGACAATACTTCTTACTACACAGTGCCAATCAAGAGTTGAGAGATCACAGAGAAATACTTAAAATAATACCATAGAAAAGTTCTGACATCAACACAGAAAAACACTTAGTCTAATCTTCCTAATCCCTAGCAATTTCTAAGAGAAAACACAGTTCTAAATAACTTACATATAGAGCAAAGCAGTGCTGGTAATGTTGGATGTTCTCAATACAAAATGCTCTGAGCTGTCTGATTCTCTCTCTGTAAATTTATAACAAAGAGCTCCTTCACATGACATCATTCTTCTGACTTCTCTGGTGTTCCCAGGCTAACAGAAACTACATTTACATTTTTACACCTCGTCAGAAACCAGAACAATAAAGGACATTTATACATGCAAATTATAGCCATTAACTCTGGTCTTAAAACAATAGGCAGGATGCTGTCCTCTAGACATATTGGCTCTGAATCTTGACATCAAAGACAGTCATAAAATACTTGACTTAGCTTTCATAGGTTCATAGTTTAGTACTAAGCTAACTGCCCTTGTGAGCCATTTTAAGCCTAGCCAATTATCCCTTGTGAGACTAAAACCCTGTATCTTGTGTTTGTAAGGCAAACACCTTAGCCATTAAGCCACCCTCCAAGCCCTTTTCTTACAGCAGAGTGCACTGTTGTTACATTTTTGCAGTTCAATATCCAATGCAGTCTTTTCACATTTAAGAAAACAAGCCTGTGGCTTACATTAATATTTACCAGTGACAGAATTATCTACAAAATTCTATCTGGCTAGGCTGGCAGCCTTCACCTATCTTCACAAAAAGAAACAGTTGCATAAAAGAATAACTTGCCAAACAGTGCATGCATTTAACACAAAAGCTGTAACTAGACACTTAATAAAAAAAGCTGTTATACATAAAAGATGGAAATAATAATCCTTCAAGAATATGATTCTTTCTATACTGTCTTTAAACATTAATGGTTTCACAGATAAAGCCAAAAAAGAAAAAGAAAGAGTACTGAACTATATTAAAAATATAGAGTACAAATAGCCATGCCACTGGAGACACACTTGGAAAGAACTGAACATATGCATTTGATAAAGAAAGGCTTTCAGGAAGACAGGAGTACTTATATTAATTGCAAGAGGGGCTCCAATAGTAATAGAAGAGAGAAGAAAATGACAATAATGATAGATTTGTAGTACTGCTACTACTGGCAAGGGAGGAGGATTACACTGGTAAGTATTTATATTCCACCAAAAACTGCTATAATAGAGCTAAAGAAAATTCTGGGAGAAATAATCAGCTTTCAGCAAGGAATATTAATTATAGGTGGAAACTGGAATTTGATTTGCAACAGTGAAGATGTGTCTGGGCGGGCCCAGAAAGGGGAAATATAACACATGAGGGTAGATTTTTAAAGAAATGTATGAACATATATGGCATGGAATATGTGAATTCAGTACTAGGAATTCAGAGTGAGTTTACATATTATTTGCCAAGATACAAAAACTGGGGCAGGCTAGACAGAATTTACATTCCATAGGAACATGACATATCTTGGTACACACCCAATAATTATTTCAGATCATGGGCCAATGATAACTAAAATAAAAACACAGGGTAATTAAATAAAATGAGACACTGGTGCTTTCCCATATGTCTGCTGAAAAGTGAAGAATTTAAGGAATGGGTAGTGGAAATTATGCAGGAGCTATTAGAGAAGACAGAAAATTCTTCTGAAATTATAGCTAAGGAGTGGGATAAAATTAAAATGGAATTTAAATATAGAGTGGAAATAAAATAAAGGGAGATATGGTTAAGAAGTGACAATAATTATTTAGAGGGACTGACAAATATTAAAGTATTGCAAAAGAGGGGGAATCTCACAGAACAAGAAGAGGAGAAACTACAGAATGCTAAACAGAAAATAAGGGACTACCTTGATAATATGCACGAGTTTAGAAAGATTGCTTTTAAGCAACTGTTTTTGATAATAACTCTAGGCCACAAAAACTTTTAGCACAATGACTCAGACAACAGACAGTAGAAAGGGTTGTCAACAAGCTTAGGGAGCCTATTACAAGGAAGACAACTAGGGATCCTGTAGAAGTATTAGAAATATTTCAGAAATTCTATGAAAGTCTATATAAAGCAGAGAAATATGGAAATCAAGAAAAAGGTACAAATGGAAATATTGCGGAAGAATTAAATATGCCAAGGCTAGAGGGAGATGTAGGTCAATTACTAACAGTTAGGATTGGAGGAGATGAGATAAAAATCATTATGTATAACCAATCTACAGGAAAGTCCCCAGGATTATTTGGTATTCCTGTGGAGGTTTGGAAGAAGGTTTTGTTTAAACAGTATTTTAAGAGGAGGAGAAGTGCCAAGATCCTGGAAGAAAGCAGTAGTAGGTGTACTACCTAAAGAGGGTAAAGATCCATCAGATTCAGCTTCATAGAGGCCCATTTCAATACTAAATCATAATTATAAAGTGTTTATGTCTAGAATGGCTAAAAGAATGGCAAAAGTGATGCCAGAATTGATAGATATGGATCAATGTGGTTTTGTGAGAGGGGAGGCAAACATTTCATAGGTTCATAGGTTGGTACTAGGCTATCAGCCCTAGGGCCTATACAAGCCTAACCATAACAATTCCCTGGCTATTTCTTCCCACACTATTTACTTCCCTGGACCCCTGTCTAGCAGGGTGACTGACGTGATCCCTGGGATGAATTTCCTTTCTCCCATCCAATCGTCAAGGTTCCTTTTGAAGAGGACCAAAGAGGCACTCTGCTTGACATGCATGGGCAATCTATTCCAGAGTCTGGGGAGTCTCTGGGTCAGGAACCTATCCCTCCAGCATGTTTTGTTTATTGTGATGACAAGGTTTAGCTCCCTGGAGCATGTGGCTCTGAGGGATTGGGATTTCTTTAAATGTAGCATGTCCAACAGCTCTGGGTTTGACATGGTCTTGTATGTTAAGGAAGGATCGCCTCTGAGTAGACGATATGCGACAGAGTATAGCTGGAGTTTTTTAAGGTGGTCAGCGTAGGGCATCTGCTTTAGGCCTGTGATTCTTTTAGTGAGGTATTTCTGTGGCCTTTCCAGTTGTTGCAGATGTCTTGAGAGGTACATACCAAACGGGGCATTGTATTCTATAATGGGTCTAATGAGGGATGAGTACAGTGGGACAATGACCTCCTTTTTTCTGGATGAAAAGCCCTTAGTGATGAGGTGTGCCACATAGAAGGATTTCCTGACTGTTGTGGTGATGTGGTTATCAAAGGTGAGACCACTGTCCACCTGTGTCCCTAAGTCTCTTATCACACTTTCGGTGTTTAGTATATGGTAATTCACAGATACATGTTTTTTCCCAAAGGGGATAACTATACATTTCTTGGCATTGAGCTTGAGCCCATGGCTCTGACACCAAGCATCTGTTTCTGTAAGGCCCTTTTGTAGAGTATCCACATCATTTGGGGATTCAATAATGGTTCCCAGTTTGCAGTCATCTGTGAACTTTGTTATCCAGAGTCCCTTAGTGTTGGCCTGTACTTCAGAGAAGTAGATGCCAAACAAGAGCGGTCCCAGGACTGAACCCTGAGGTACTCCACTTGTCTGGAGTTGGATTTGGAGTCGGCTACTTTTACAGTGTGGGTTCTATCAGTAAGCCAGTTAGCAACCCATTGGGTGATGTAGGGATTAATGCCCAGCTTAGTAAGTTTATCTATGATTCCAGAGTGGGGGATGGTGTCAAAGGCCTTGGCAAGGTCTAGATAGGCTGTGTGGACCACCTTACCCTTGTCCATGGCTCTGGAGACTGATTCAAAGAAGTCAATCAAGTTCAGGAGACAAGATCGGCCCTTCACAAACCCAAACTGGGTGGGGTCCAGTGTTTGAAGGTTGCCAATATCTTTGTTTATAAGTTCCATGATAATACGCTCCATGGCCTTGCAGATAAGGCTTGTCAGACTGATGGGATGGTAGTTTCTGGGATCCAAGGTGGATCCCCCCTTGTGGAGTGGGATAACTGTAGCTGTGTGCCACTCAGTGGGCATGAAACCTGAGGTGAGGCTATGATTAAACATGACACTTAGGTGAGGTGCCAGTTCATATTGTAGTTCATGTAGTACACAGCCCGGGATGTCATCTGGTCCCATGGATGCTGTATTCTTAGCTTTGGAGAGTGCGTTTTTTACCTGTGTGGCCGTTATTACCAGAATTTGGCAATCTTCCGGTATTGAGATGGGCCATTTAGGGAGTGAGAGGGGGTGAAGTTGGCACTGAATCGATCTGCCAGGATATTGGCAATATCCTTGGGATCAGTATATTTAATGCCATTCTGTTTTAGCTCAGAGCAGATCTGAGCATTGCCATTTAGATTCTTGACATAGTTATAGAATGCCTTGTGGTTGTCTTTGGAATCTTTGGCAATTTTATTTTCGTAACTAGCTTTGGAGGATTTTATGAGGGATCTCAGTTTCTTACTGAGGCTGGTAAGGAAGTTTTTTGCATCCTGGGATTTTCCTCTTTTCTGCAACAGTTTCTTCCTTTGTTGTAAAGTTTGTTTATGGCAGGGGACCACCAGATTGGCTTCTTTTTTTGGATGAGAGCATCTTGGTTCTATTTGGGATAGCACGATTTATGCATGAGTGGATGTGCTCATACAGTGCCTTAGTGTAGGATTCAGCACTTGAACTTTCAGCTCCCGTCTGCATGGGTGTCATGATGTTTGTCACTTCTGACTTGAGTAGCATGAAGTTGGCTTTGGAGAAGTTTTTTATGGAGGTTTCCTTACTGGGGGGTGGGGGTGGGATGTAGATGTTAAGGGTGATTAGCTTATGGTCAGACGTGACTAACAAGGGGGTGACCATAGGTGTGGAGCATCGATTTCCCATGTTGGTAATGACCAGGTCTAGGATATTGGAGCCCCTGGTGGGACTATGGATTAGTTGATCCAGGGCCTTGGAATTTATGAATTCCAAGAACCATTGGGCAAAGGTGTTGGTACATGAGTAGCTTTCCCAGTTAATGGCAGGGTAGGTAAAATCACCCAGTATTAGGGTGTTTGGTTCTATCTTAATATTTTCCAGAATGTTTAGAAAGGTGTAGTGAGAATCTTGGGGTATGGTGGGGGATATGTAGCAAGCTACAATTTGGATTGCAGTCTTACCTAGTGTTAGTTGCACCTGGAGAATTTCAGACGTATTGTGTTGGGCAGCTAGCCTGGTGGTGTGAATATACTTGGTGAATATTGACACTCCTCCACCTTTAGTGTTTCGGTCCTGCTTTGGTGGCCAAAAAGTGTGGTAAGAGTTGTACCCTGGTATTGCAGGGGTGCTCTCTGGAGCCTTGAACCAGGTCTCAGTTACTGCACAGATATCGATGTTCTCCATTTTTAGGAGTGCCTCAAGAGAGTGCATTTTGAGGTTTAGACTTCTAGCATTGAGTAGCATTACCTTCAGATTTTGCATGCTTGTACCTGTTATGGTGGTGGTTTTGTCCTTTGAACTTTGCCTAAAAAAAGGCACTGTAGGGGTGGCAGGAGCCTTAGCCAGTAACCTGAATCCCAGGGGTGACAGGTGCAGACCATCTCTGGCAAAGCATTGTGGTCTGTCAATCATGTCTTCCCAGGCAGACAGATACTGGATCCCCTTTGAATGACACCAGAAGCTTAGCCAATTGTTGAAGTCAATCATTTTGTCCTTATATTGTGGTATCATTCTGGGCGAAGGCAGGATGCTACTCAGGGCTAGGGTCATACCTGCCTGGGCCACATGATCTGAGAGCTCTTCCATGTCTCTTTTCATGTAGTCCAGGGAGGTACGTCTCAAGTCATTCACTCCAACATGGACAGTGACAGAGTCATATTTGTACTTGTTGTGGAGTGACTTGAGTGCATGCGTTATGTGGCGGATCCTGGCACCCAACAGGCAGCTGACTGTAATTTTCTCCTTGTTCACCTTGGTGAGAGGGACATCAGTGTGCCAGACTATAGAGTCACCTATGACTAAAGTGTTAGGTACATTGTCTTGCCTTAGGGGCTGCTGCTGGGTGGCACACAGGTGTTGTGAAGTATGTGACACTTTGGTTGTGATTGGTGTTTGTTTGCATTTCAGCTTCAGAGGTCCTTGTTGCTTGGGCTGGTTACAGTTAAGGGCCTCTGCATATGCGGATTTAGTGTTGCTATATGTGGGTGTTGGTGGTGTGGGTTTAGAAGGGCTATGTGTTGCTTGAGGCGTAGTGTGGGTGTTAACCTTCTCCTCTTGACTGTGTAGCACAATCTTGGGTGGAGAGAGCTTTGCTTCCATTTTGGCTATGTAAGTGCATCTCTCACAGGTTGTAGTGTTGGGTGGTAGGAGGAGAGGGTTGTCTGTGTACATGAGGCAATTGCTGCATTGCCCCAGTATGTCCAGATTCACCAGGTGGACAGGAGAAATCACTGGAAGCTGACCCTTGGACATGCCTGGTTTGGTGCTTTTTTTTTTTGTAAAGTACAGGAGCTGTTTTCCCTTACCTTAGCAAGGTACTTTGCAATTATAGGCTGTTTAGTGCTTACTATTAATTTCTCCTTATTAACAAGGAGAGTTGAGTGCTTGTATCAGTTTAAGGCTTCTTAGTGCTTTCCAGCAGGTATTAGAGCAAGTGCTAGTCAAAGGGATGCTTAAAGGTAAGATGAAAAAAAATGCACACCGCAGTGTGCACTAGAGAAGTTAGACGTGAAAGTAGGTAACTTAAGTTTTGCCTGTTTAAAAAGTTAAGGTTTAGTGGAGAGTTACTATTTTTAAAACAGCAAGATGGGTTGAAAGGGGTGGTCAGTTTTGTATTCCGGTACTATGGAATACAGTAGGATGATCAATAAATTTAAATAGTTGAAGGGGAGGAGTGTTTGATTTAGTGATTACTCACACAAGCCAGTGAAAGTAGAGAGGAAATGAGATATATGGTCAGATTAACATAAGAGGCAGGCAACTAGAAAGACAGTGGTATTTAACAAGACAACTGTGACTGGGTGGGAGGGCAGCAAAAAAAATTCTGCCTGACTCAGAAGAGAGAGAGAGCTGTGGTCTCTTTTGAAGTTTTAATATGCTGTTAAAGCAGAATGCAAGTAAAACACAAGGTCAAAAAAACAAACTACAGTATTTAAAATATACAAAATACAAAAAATAAAAGCAAACTAACCTTTCCTTCACAGCAAAGTGTAGCAGAGTCTGGATGAGAACAGTGATGATCCAGAGTGAAGCCGAATGTAAGAAAATACCACTGTTGCCAGTGGGTCTTGATGCAGACAAAGCATCTGACAAAGTAAGCTGTGATTTTATGAGCAGAGCAAGGGAAGCATTTGCATTCCCTGATAAAATTAAAAGGTTGATTAGGAGGATATTTGAAGGATTGGAGGTGAAAATTAAAGAGGTTGGGATCCTCTCTGCTTAAGCAGATGGAATCAGGCAGGGCTTTTTTCTCTCCCCTTTGTTGTTTGCATTATATTTAGAACCACTGGCAAAGAAAATAAGGGAATCAGAAATTCAAGAAAATAATTGGTATGGTAGTCAAGGAAAAGCTGTCTCTATTTGCAAATGACATTATTTTATACCTGACAAAACCAGAAAGGGACATTACAGTGCTGTGGAACATATTGCGACAGTTTCAAACCTTTTTGGGATACAAATGTAATAAAGCAGAAACAAAAGCAATAGCGGTAAATTATGTACCCACATACAAATTGGTTCAGCGATATCCATATTTATGGGGAAATGATAAAATGAAGCATTTGGGAGTATGGATTAAAATGATACTGGTGTGGCAGATAAGGATATATGGGAACAGACTAAAGAAGAGATAAAAAAATGAGAAAAAGATACAAGCAGTTAAAATGTTTTTAGTCCTTTTGGTCTTATACACTGGTCAGCATATTTTTATCAACCAGAGGAGAAGTTGTGGATAGCAGTTAATAAAGAGCTGAAGGATTTCATGTGGGAGGGGAAGATGGCAAGAGTCAAGTGGGATAAGTTTATTCTTCCAACAGAACAGGGCAAATTGGGATTACCTGAGTTGAAGGGGTATTTCAGAGCAACACAGTTAAGGCTCCTATACACAGCACAAGCAGAAAATTATAATTCAAGGTGGAAAGCGATATTGATGAAACAGGGGGAAGGTCAAGTAACAGGAGAGACTGGGATTTTGGATGCAGACCTTTAAGAAGAGCAACAATAATCATACAGAATCATACAGAATATTATATAGTTCTTCTAAGACCTAAGCCAACACGGGAATGGAGAAAGACGATTCTGGTGATAGGGATGGCTGCAGTTAGGGATACAGACAATATGCAAGAGGGGGGCGGGAATATATTTGAGAAAACTGGCAAAGGAACCAAGGTATTGGGAGCAAATAACTATAGAGGGAAAGGTAATAGAATAGGAATATGCCAAGAACTTATTTGAACTGCAGGCTAAAGACTGCCAAGGATTGATATCAGAACATAGGCAAAGAGGAAGAAATAGGAGGGTCCTAAATGAAAGAGTAGCACTGGTAGAGTTTTTTACTAGAATATAGAACAGAAGTTTCCACTAAGAAAGGACTAATTAGTAGAGCGACTAATTAGTACAGCATATACAATATTGCATGAGAACTATAAGAGTCAATCAAAGGAGGTTAGAAAGGACTGGGAAGAGAGATTAGATAAGCAATTCACAAAGGAACAATGGGGGGTATATGTATATCTCCCACATATGCAACAAAATCTAGAAGATTTTGGATCTTTGCCTGGAAGTGCACCCAAACAGACTTTAAAGAATTTTTCCCCAGGTAGACAGCAAATGTTGGAGGTGTGATGGGGCCGAAAGAGGTAACTGGGAACATATTTTGTAGTGTAATGAGTTGGTAGACTTTACAGATTCCCTGCAGACTGTTTTGTCAGAGATACTGGATGAACAAGTTGGAGTGACTAGGGAAATTATTTTTGAGCTATGATACAAACTTGGAATTGCCTAGACATAGTAAGGCCTTGCTGAGTCAAATTATGATGGCTGCCAAAAAAGCAATTGCTAGAAAATGGAAATCAATGTTTAAACCAACCTTACTAGAAGTAGTGAAGGTAGTAGGAGTTAAAACAACTGGAATTGGGATCTTTAGAAAAGGGTAGGAACAAATTACACAGGAAAAAAAATGTGAATTGTGGGATCAATACATGCAGAGAAGGAACAAGGTTTAACTCATTCCCTCCAGTAGAGTTCTTTTAAGTGTGCACCTGTAACTCCCAGTGGGTGTGACTTCAGCCTTGAAAAAATGAAGTTTTCACCTTACAGTTCTACCAAATACTAATTGATAGAGGTCATATATCAATACAACTGTGTTTGCCATCATGCATGCTTCAAGATAAAATATTCTGATACCTTGTATGTAGCACGGTTTTGGAAATATCAATGCAAATATGAACAGGCAATATTTGACGCCTAGAAGCGCAGTAGAAGGTAACTGCAGAAATGCCTGGAGACATCACTTGGCTGTAATGAGTTAAAAGAAGGCAGAATTTGAATGAATTATGTAATGGTTGACTAACCATGACTGGATATGTTAAAAGTGAGGTATAATGTTTGCAGCTACAGTTGTGTTGGCACAGTTTGGAATGTATAATGTCTATAACTGAGATTGTGTTGCTACATTTTGTCATTTATATAAATGTAGCATTGCCTGTGTTTCTTGTTTTAAAAAGGGATGTAAGCTCATGACTTACACATGTCACTTGATATTTCATGAAAGCCTGTTATACATCTTAAATTCAGTATTTTCTGCAAAATAGAGGACAGTTGAAAGGTATGATGTGAACTACCTGCTTGCTTTGTGGACAAGCTAGTTATGATACCCCACAAGTCACACACTACCTGGCATTTCACAGAATGGTAGCCCTTCCTGTTCACAAACTTTTCTGACTGTGGACTAGGCAGTGTCTTTATTTCTACATGTGTGCAATCTATGGGACCCAGTACCTCAGCAAGGTGGCCAAGCTCATAAAAGACTCATATGGTGTTAATTCTCTCCTTGGTGTGCTGTGAATCCTTACATTATATTCCAAGTATAGAAAAATGTATAAAGATATTGTTGCATACTTATTTGCAGAGTCCTGTAAAATACCCAATATGTCCCCATTTCATCTCTGAAAAGTCCCTGTAGCTGGTATGTAAAGTGTTATACACACCTTGGTCTTCACAGCCTGAGATGGCCATTTATTACAATAGATTGCATATCTGGGTGACACGTGTCAAGCAAGATTCATACAATCTCCTGATGAAACTGATCAATAATCTCGTGATCAGTGCAACTGTGTTGACATTGTTGTTAACTATGGCACCAGGTGACGCCATAGGCATATCTTCAAAATCCGGTATCGCTAAGGGATACAGCATGTGATGGCTGCTTTACCCCTCCCTCCCCATCAAACTTCCCTCAGGAAATATCATCAACAGGAGGAAGAAAATCATGGCAAAAATTAGGAGGTGTAGCAACAAGAAGTATAAAAGTACTCTCTTCAAACTAAAACAACTCAGAGGACAAATAAAGTCTGTCAAAGCCAAATTTGAGGTAAGTTTGGCCTCCCAGGCTAAGGACAACCAGAAAGAATTCTTTAGCTATGTCCACAACCTCAAAGGCAATACACAATTGTGTGCAGAGCTCATTGTAAGTGGAGGCACCTATACTGAGCCAGAAGATATAGCAAACCTACTGCCTGATAAATTCAGCTCCACCTTTATTCCTCTCTCTCCCTCAGCCTTCCCTCAGGAAATATCATCAAATATAACTCCCCCTACTATCACCAGGGAGCAGGTCCTTAATGCTCTCTCTAAGACCAAGAACACTGCATCAATGGGCACAGACAGTATACCAGGATGCCTTCTAAATAGCATGAACCATGACCTATCAGGGCCTCTGGAATTACTATTTAACTGTAACCTCCAAACAGGCTTTGTGCCTCATCAGTGGAGAAAGGCAACAGTCAACCCCCTACACAACACTGGGCCATCTACAGACCCTGGAAACTACAGACCCATAAATCTCACTAGTCTTATATGTAAAGCCATGGATGGAATTATCATGGAGATGATCAATACAGATATAGTAAACCTCCAGACACTGGATCCAACCCAATTTGGTTTCTTCAAGGGCATATCATGTCTACTCAGCCTGGTGGACTTCTTTGAGAAGGTCACCAAAGCAATGGACGAGGGCAAAATCGTTCACACTGCCTACCTTGACCTGGCCAAGGCATTTGACACAATATCCCACTCGGGCATTGTTGACAAACTCAAGAGGTTAGGTACAAACCTGTATGTCACCTGGTAGATAGCCTACTGGCTCACAGACAAGACCCAGGAAGTTAGAATTGAGGAGTCCACCTCTACAAATAGGCCAGTCACAAGTGGAGTCCATCAGGGATCAGTCCTTCAACTGCTCCTTTTTGGCATTTACTTCTCAAAAGTCAAGGCCATTGTCAGTGGTCTCTGGCTGACTAAATTTGCAGATGATTCCAAATTATGAACTGTCATTGAATCTCACACTGACACAAATGTTTTCCAGGAGGGGCTGACACAGACACACAACTGGTGTCAGAGCCATGGACTAAAACTAAATGCCAAGAAATGCATAATAGTATCCTTTGGGAAGTCACCCATCCCTTTTAACTATCATATAGACAACACACCCCTTAGAGTTGACCCAGTAGTCAGGGACTTAGGACCACACTTAGTAATCTACCCTTTGATCATCACGTGTCTATAGTGGTGAGGAAATCATTCTATGTTGTGCAACTTATAAACAAAGGTATGACATCTAAGTCCAAGGAAGTCATTGTTCCACTGTATTCAGCATTCATCAGACCTATCATTGAGTACAATGCTCCCTTTAGTATGTGCCTAACCAGGCATATCCAACAACTGGTACATCCACAGAGGTTCCTCACTAAAAGAATCCAGGGTTTAAGTAATATGTCCTGTGCAGACCGCCTCAAGGCCCTATCCCTGTATTCTGTCTCTTTCAGGCTTTTGAGGTGAGATCTATGCCTGGCATATAGGGCATTGTCAGACCCCACTCTGATGGACCTCCTGCATATCCACAAAACTAGCAGCACCAGAGTTATCCATTCTAAAGACTTAAACCTTACCTGTGATATAAATAGGACCTGCTAGAGATATAGATTTGTATTCCAGAGACTACCCTGTCTATGGAACAGGCTCCCCATCCATGTGAAGCAGAGTTCCTTCTTAACCCAATTCAAGTGCAACTTGGACAATTGGATGGGAAACTGGAAAGCCATCCCTGGTTTTGCACCTATGTCTCTAATGGACACAGGTAACCTGTAAATGGTTAATTTCCCAGGCCCATGCTTACACTTATCAAGGGTATCAGAACTTGTCAGAGATTTGTGATGCATGGCTAGGCTTAAAAAGGCCCCTGTGGTCGTTAGCCTAGTAAACACCTATGAACCTATATAACTCCCTCTGCTATCACTAGGGAGCAGGTCCTTAATATTCTGTCTAAGGCCAAGAACACTGCATCGGTGGGTCAAGACAATATCCCAGGATGCCTTCTAAATAGCATGAAACATGATCTACCAGGCTCTTTGAAATTGCTATTTAACTGCAGCCTCCAAACAGGCTTTGTGCCTCATGAATGGAGAACAGCAATCCCCCTATGGACAAAGGTGGGCCATCTACAGATCCTGGAAACTATAGACCCAGAAGTCTCACTAGTGTCATATACAAAGCAATGGAAAGAATTATCGTGGAAATGATCAATAATGACATAGGAAACCTCCAGACACTGGACTGAACCTAATTATTTATTTATTTATTTCACATTTGTTTACTGGGATAGTCCGACTAAGCAGTAGCTCTTTTTCAGTGGAGGCCTGGGGAGAAAAGCTCCACAGTAAAACACAAATAATAAGTGATTAGACAATACACTGGATGAAGTACATAGTGTACAATTAAGCAATTTAACATAGTATACAATTAAACAATTTGACAAAAGTCCAAGTTGTTACCCTATACATTAAAGAATGTGTTTTAAGTTTGTCAAGAGAAGAGATGAGTTAGGCAAATATAGCAAATGTATACCAGAGAAAGTAAAGCTAAACTGAAGCTTGGCAGACAGAGTCAAAGAGTTCATGTAAGTGGGATACAGTATAGTGTGGTGTAGTGATATTTATTAGTAGGTGTTTAAGATAAGAGAAGGAGGAAACAGAGGGGTTAGTGAAGGAGTAATGGATGTGTTCAGGTAGGATGGTTGCAATATGCATGTCCAGGTGCTGTTAAAGTAAATTTTGGGGGGTTTCTTGAACTCTTGAAGGTGGGTGATATTTCTTAAGGTCATGGGAAGTTTGTTCCATGCGAGAGCAGGAAAGTAGCTGTAGAGTCTGTCCAAAAGATTTCTTAGGTTTATGAATTTGTAGGAGACATTGGTCAGAGCTACTGAGTGAAGGAGGGGGCTTATAGAGAGAGACAAGTGAGGAGATGCTAGGGCAGGAAGAGGACTTCCTCAGAATAGAATGCATAACAAGAAGCTGTGTCGGTAAAAGATGGTTAGGAAATTCTAGCCAGTTGTGTCTGGAGAGCTTGACAGTGATGAGTTCTGAAAGGCAGATTGGCAGCAAATCTTTTTTTTTTTTTAGGTGGATTTGAGTTTGGAGAATAGTGAGATGTATAGGTTGATTAGGATCTGGGAGCTGTACAAGAGATTGGGAACAAGGTAGGCTTGGGCAAGTGAGGTCCGGGAATTAGGTGTGAGGAATCTTTTGTTTCTGTACAGAAGGCCGGACTTAAGGTGGGTTTTCTTAATATTATGGAGAACATGGAGGTCAAATTTGAGTTGGTCATTGATTATTGCTTCAAGTAGTTTAGTTTGTGTATCGGGTATTATAGTAGTGTTGTTTAGGGAGGAGATGGTAAATGAGGATTTAAGATGGTTGAGAGATTTTGGGAGGAAGAGAAGTTTAGACTTTTTAAGGTTTAGTATGAGTTGGTGGTTAGTAAGCCAATTTCAGTGAGGTTAAAGGATGTTTGGGTCAGTGTTAAGCAGGTCAGAGGGGTTGACAGCAATTGAGATGAATCATCTGTGTGCTGTATGAGAGAAGACAGAGGGCAGGATGAGTAGAGTTGGTTAGTGAATATGTTAAAAAGGAGGGTGGCTAAGATAGAGCCTTGGGGGACACCCATTTTGATGGAGATAAGGAGATAGATGGAAGAGCCATTTTACAGATTACTGTCTTTCTGAGAGGTAGATGTTGAACAAGGAGATGGTTGAAGGGGAGAGGTTGAGTTGAGAGAGTTTAGAGAGTAGGATAGGGTAAGAGACAGTGTTAAAGGCATTTGAGAGATCTAAAAAGAGGCAATACATTAATTTATTATTGTCACTTGCAAGGGAGATAGAGTTGGTAAAGAAAAGGAGTACAGTGGTGGTGCTGTGGTGGGAGTGGAAGCCATGTTGGGTAGGGGTGATCAGATTTTCTTGAGTGAGGTAAGCAGTAATTTGTCTGTGAACACAGTGTTTGAGAATTTTGGAGAGGAGAGAGAGTATGGCAATAGGTCAATAGTTAGAGAGTTCTACTGAAGTACCACCTTTGTGGATGGGTATGTGTGGAATTTTTTCCAGAGAGTGGGGACAGTCGATTCACTGATTCAGTGGTTAATGAGGATGAAGACTGGGTATGCTATGGAGTTAGCAGCTGCCTTTAAGAATAGGGGTGGTAAGTTGTCAGCTGAAAGGGAGCAGGGTTTAAGTATGAGAAGAAGTTTTTTTTATGTAGCTGGTTGGGATGGGATTTAGTGAGAATGGGTTATTTTTGTTAGGGGTGAGGTGGGATGGGTGGGAATTTTGAGTGAGTTTGCTGATGATATCTATGAAGTAGGTGTTGAATTTGGATGCAGTTTCTAGGGGAGAGTGACTGGGGTATGTGTTTTGGGTGGTGGGATTACCAGGGCGAAGAATTTGATTAACAGTATTCCAAAATTGTTTGGGGTTTTTAAGTTCTGTAGTTTGGGGTGTAAGTTAGAAGTGATTTTTGCCAATGTTTATGTGCTTTTTGGTTAGATTTCAGTGTTGTCTGTATTTTTCATACTATGTGGAAGATTTGGTCTTGGTCCAGAGTTTCCAGGCTGAGTCTCTGTTTAGAATAAGAGTCCTAGTTGACCTGGTGAGCCAAGCAGGAAGAAGACGAAAAAAGAAACAATCAGTGAGGTGAGAAGTGGAGACAAAGTCAAGGTAGGGTAATTCAGGAGGGAAGGGATCTGGCCAAGCCAGGGGGAAATCAGAAAGATGGAGGAGTTTGATAGCACAGCTTGGTCTGAGACTGTAGAAGCAAGCGATCCTGTAAGGGGGAGAAACACTACACAAATAGGTATAGAAGACTCTGGCAAGTTCTATATTAGAAAACTAGGAAGTGAGGTAGGGCCCATCAGTTAACACAAGAGAAGATGAAAAGGGGGGCAAGGTCTGGTGGTATGGTGCAGTTAAAATTACACAGTTAAAAAGGCAGAGAGAATTTAGACTGCATAGGCATACTTTTCTTATGGCTTGGGGTAAGAAGTGGGGCTTTCGGTGGTCAGGAATTCTTTTCAGATTCTGTAAAAGCTTGTTTCTGCTCCACAAGTCAGAGGAGTTGGGATTGGAAGGCCTTTTTGGAGTAAGGTAGGCTGGCTGAAGGCTGAAAATCGTTTCTTAGCTTGGGTGACTTGGGGTAAGTAGTGGGGCATCCGGTTTCATCAAGTGGAGGTCATGCCTACAAAACCTGGTGGACTTTTTTGAGAAGGTCACCAAATCAAAGGTTGAGGGCAAAATGGTTCACACTGCCTACCTTGACCGGGCCAATGCATATGACATACTCCCCCAGTCAGGCATTGTTGACAAACTTAAAATGTTAGGTACAAACCCTTATGTCACCTGGTGGATAGCCAGCTAACTCACAGACAGGACCCAGGAAGTTAGAATTGGTGAGATCACCTCTACAAAGAGGTCAGTCACAAGTGGAGTCCTTCAGTGATCGGTCCTGGGACCACTCCTTTTTGGCATTTACGTATTTGAAGTTAAGGCCAACGTCAATGACCTCTGGTTGACTAAATTTGCAGATGCTTGCAAATTAGGAGCTGTGGATGACTCACCCACTGACACAAATGTTCTCCAGGAAGGGCTAACACACAAAAATAACTTGTGCCAGAGCCATAGACTAAAACTAAATGCCAAGAAATGCATAATAGTATCCTTCGATGAGTCATCCATCCCTGTTAACTATTGTATTGACAGCACACCCCGATGACTTGACCCAGTAGGACTGGACCTGAGACACACAGACAGTAATCACCTTTTTCAGCATCTTTGTCTACCACAGCAGCGATGACTTGACCCAGTAGTCAGGGACCTGGAGACACACACAGACAGTAATCAAGCCTTTCAACATCACTTGTCTACAGCAGTGAAGAGTGAAAGAATCATTTGTTATTGTGCAACTAAATAATGGCATCTGGCATCTATGAAGGAGGAAGTCATTGTTCTGTATTTGACATTCATCAGACCTATCATTGGTACAGTGCCCTTTGGTATGTAACTAACCTAACATATCAGGCAATTTGAAACATCGTTCCTCGTTCCAAGATAAAGAATACAAGAACATGCAGTATGCCCTATGCAGACTGCCTCCGAGGCCTATCCTGTACTTTGTCTCCCACAGGCTGTTGAGAGAGATCATACAGGCATTGTCAGACCCCACTCAGACCCCACCTCTGGACCTCCTGCATATCTACAAAACAAACAGCACCCCATACCCACCACCTTACCTGTGATATAAATAAGACCTGCTGGAGATGCAGGTATGTATCCTATAGACTACCTCATCTATGGAACAGGCTCCTCATCCATGTGAAGCAGAGTTCCTTCCTAACGCAGTTCAAATGTAATGTGGACAACTGGATGGGGAACAAATTCATCCCTGGTTTGGCATGTATGTTTATAGGTTCATAGGTGTTTACTAGGCTAACATCCACAAGAGCCTTTTTAAGCCTAGCCATGCATCACAAATCTCTGACAAGTTCTGTTACCCTTGATAAGTGTAAGCATGGGCCTGGGAAATGAACCATTTACAGGTAAGCTGTTTCCATCAGTGACATAGGTGCCAAACCAGCAATAAATTTCCGGTCTCCCATCCAATTGTCCAAGTTACACTTGAATTTGGTTAGGGAGGAACTCTGCTTCACATGGATGGGGAGCCTGTTCCATAGACAAGATAGTCTCTGGATACATACCTATCTCTCCAGTAGGTCCTATTTATATCACAGGTGAGGTTTAAGTCTTTAGAACAGGTAATTCTGTTACTGTTTGTTTTGTGGATATGCAGGAGGTCCATCAGAGTGGGTTCTGACAATGGCCTGTATGCCAAGCATAGATCTCCCCTCAAAAGCCTGTAGGAGACAGAATACAGGGATAGGGCCTTGAGGTGGTCTGCAGAGGGCATATTACTTACGCTATGTATTTTAGTGAGGAAGCTCTGTGGATGTTCCAGTTGTTGGATATGCTTGGTTAGGTACATATGAAAGGAGGCATTGTACTCGTTCTGATGAATGCCGAATACAGTGAAACAATGACTTCCTTGGACGTAGCTGCCATACCTTTGTTTATAAGTTGTGCAACATAGAATGATTTCCTCACCACTGTAAACACATGATGATCAAAGGCTAGATTACTGTTTATGTGTGTCCCTAAGTCCCTGACTACTGGCTCAACTCTAAGGGGTGTGTTGCCAATGTGATAGTTACCAGCGATGGATGGCTTCCCAAAGGATAATATTATGCATTTCTTGGCATTTAATTTTAGTCCACGATTCTGGCACCAGTTGTTTGTCTGTGTCAGCCCCTCCTGGAGAACATTTGTGTCAGCGTGAGATTCAATGAGAGCTCCTAATTTGCAATCATCTGGAAATTTAGTCAGCCAGAGACCACTGAGTACATTGGCCTCGACTTCTGAGAAGTAAATGCCAAAAAGGAGTGGTCTGAGGACTGATCCCTGAAGGACAAAGATGTAGATGCTGCCAGATTCGAACCATCAACACCATCACCCATACTAATGTCCCTAGCCCAGTAAGCCACACTAGCCACCCTCTAATTGACACAGGCAGCCTGTAAATGGTTCATCTCCCAGGCCCTGCTTGTTAATGTTTCACCTCCCAAGCCCCTGCTTACAATAATTAAGGGTATCAGAACTTGTCAGAGATTTGGGATGCATGTCTAAGCTTAAAAAGGCTCTGTGGTTGGTAGCCTAGTAAATAACTATGAACCTATGACTCGAAGCGTTGTTGCTGAATTTAGAAAAAACATGCTTTGCCCTCTTGCATTCAAGTGTACACGGTTGTTCAATATTCTCTGTAAACCTCTATAAAGTGTGACAGTTTAATATCATTAAGATGTCATTTTACTTCTCTGTTTGATATGCATGCCATTATGTAAGGATTTGCATATATTTTCTGCTGTGCTTTTGGGTTCATTTTACTGTAGTTCGACATGGGTTTATGAATTGCTTCTAGCCTGCTGCAGTCTGCAAACTGATGATCACAGCATAACAGCACAAGTGAGCACTGCATAGTGAACAACTTGTCTGAGAATCCTGTTAGTTTTAAAAAGGCAAGAAAAAGATAGTCTGTGTTGTATAACCCATTGCATCCGTCATTCCAACTTTCTTATTACAGAAATTGCTGAGGTAGCTTTTGCACTGAGATACTGTCATATTTGGTACATTACTGACATCAGTGTAACTTAACTTGGCATCTTTAACCGTAACAAACAGTCTCCGTGGTGTCCCTCGATGTCTCACAAACCCAGTATATCAATATACTGGGTCTGACAACAAATAGTGAGGAAACTTATCTGAGTGCACGATCTACGATTCGCTAGATTTCCTTAGAGTTCAAGCACCTAATAAAAAACATACTGTGAATATCCCACCTAATAACAGGTGGTACAAATACTTTCTTTAAAAACTTTCCAAAGTATAAATCAACTAATGAAAGTAGGGAAGCAGAAGCTAGTTCAAGTTGAATCTTCTTTATTAGAAAGACTGTATTGATCACTGAACTCTGTTCAACACCACTAGTTTCTATATTTTACAGTGATGAGCACTGTTACACGTTTAATTATGCACACTCGGTACTGAAGCACTACAAATTAAAAAGACAAACATCAGTTTTAGCAACAAACACTTGTTGCCTCTTACCTTGCTCATCCTGAGTGTGAAAAGCTTGTCTTGAATGTCTGTTAGTAAACCTAAAAACTGATTCAGAACAAGTGTCAGTATATCTGTATATGATCCCCAAACTGCTTTGTCTAGTTGTAATAAAGAAGGGGGTTCCATCCTTCCTTATAAGGATCTCTATTCCAAAGCTAGTTTATTTTTTTTTCTTTTAATTGGCTGATTGGTGTTCAATGGTCAGTTATCACTCAATATGTGTGGTAGGACACTGATGCAAATACCTTACCCAGGAACATTTCTTTTGCTGCACTTGTTTAATAGTTCACACCTGTTTTGACTGTTAGATTTTGTAGGTGCTGTAATAATCTGAGTTAGAATATGATTGAAAATCTTGAGCTAGCTGATCCAAACTTAAATTTTATAGAAGGATAAGTTTTTTTTTCCTGAGCTGCCTTTTACTGCATCAAGGACTGCTATGTTTTCACTCAGATACAGGAACTGAATGTACTATTGCAAGGAGGAGTTTGGCACATTCTCTAACTGACATTTGAGCAAAGAGCTAATTGGAGGCTTCATCATCTGAGACATTGTTTCTTTTTCTTAGTTCAACTGTCAGGTTTAATTTATTTTTAATTAACTTGAAGACTACCACTATCCTTCTAATTGAGTCTCTTAAACGAATATATAATGATTGAGCTGAATGTAGTAGACAGACAGAAATCATCCATAAACCACAGCTGTATTACTAAGATTACACCTGGGTATTCCTGAATGAGTCATACCATCTGATTATGCTGTTTTCATTCAGTAAAGAGTTTCTCATCCCCTTTGGATTTGAGTGTTTGTGTTATATAGTTCCCACCCAGTGCAAAAAGTATGGGGAGTGGATTTCATCTATCCTGGCCTAAAATTGTTCTGAAGGTTTAGGGATAGACTGAAGAAACAAACCATTAATGCTGGTAGCAGACCATAGAAGTTATTATTGCTTTAAAAACAGAGACTTTGGGTGAAATGAATATTCATCACACTGAATTGCATGGGGCTGGTCCACAGTCTGACTCAGATACCGGACGCCAGCACAAGACATAAGGAGATCTGTGTTTAGTTTGCTATCTCTCCCCAGGGGGGCATAATGGCTAAGATGATTTCTGCCCCAGCCCCATAGTGCCTATTTTAGGCCAAGCCCATCTCTTGTTGACATTCAAACCTAGCAAATTCCATTCCAGATTATATTAACGCACAACTGTTCAGTGCTAAGAGTTTGAACCAAAAAAAAAAAAAACACTTTTAGACCTTGCAGCTTCTGAAACTGATTTTAATGCACTAAATAGCATTCTTTCTATACAAGAGTACCACACTTGTCACCAGTAGCTGATTAAATGTACGTTGGACCATGAGAAGGGCACTGAGAGATAAACAGAAGGAAAGAATTTAGATGTTAAAGTTGTTGTCAATAAAGTTCTTGACTCATGTAATATAAACTGTGAGACAAATCAACGTCTCACAGTCAAATTCCACAAGTCGTCATGTTCTTTATACACATTTCTTATTTGTAAAACTACACACACACACACACACACACACACACACACACACACACACATATATATATATATATATATATATATATATATAAGAATGTAATGCTTTAATGGAAAATATTTTCTGTAATAAAAATAAACATTTTGAATTGCACATATAATATGAACAAGGCTTGCTGTGTGTGCTTTTCATTGCTTGTCAGTGCAGCAGTGTAAAAATGAAAGCACATATAAGCAAATGAAATATATAAATGTGTAAAGCAAAGCAAAAAATAAGAGGCTTGACCTCAGATGAGCCAGGGCCAGTGCAAGCTGATGTAACTTAGCCCGAAATAAATCAAAACACAGGTGCCAGTGAAGCCACTGACTAGAATTTAAGTAGATGAAACAAGTAAAAACAGAATTCATACCTTAAAAATACAAAATGAAATAAAATAATATATGTTACAGTCTAGCACAACAGTGAGTGTGAATAAAAATGGCCCTATAAGTAAGGCTGTAATTATGTGTACATACCTCTTGAGCTATATTTTCCAAGTAAACTTTTTTATACTAATCACTATTCTCTCTCTCTTTTTTTTTTTTTTAATTTCGCCAAGTCTTTTGGGTTTCAAATACCATGACGGGAATGGATTCCATTCCTTAGTCACAGTATGATTAAAGTTCATGAAATTATTATTGTTTCAATTTTTGGTGTTAGCCAGAAGTGCTCTTTGTGGCACCTGCAATGTGTCCAGTATTGACTCCTTCGGCAATTCACACACAGTTGTATGCATCAGTAACATATACAAGTAAGACTGTAAATTCTTTTTTATACGACTCATTGTTCCTACTACTGCTGGGACTGTCTGGGTATCCTTCTTCCACACTGCCCTTGTTTCTGCCTGCAAATCCTGGTATTTTATGACTTTGGGCCGGATTCACGAAGGCTTGCATGGAGTCTAAGAGTAGAGTAAGACTCCATGCAGTCAACATGTCCGCTGAGCAATCCAGGAACAGCTGGTAGGGGCGTGCAAGAGAGCTCCTAAAACGACTCTTACACGGACAGGGCTAGGATATGCAAATTACCTCAATTGCTGGCGAAAGCTATGCAAATGAGGTAAATTTGCTATCCAGGAAACCCGAACCTGTCCGAGTAAGAGTAGTATTATTTACAGAAATGTACTCCGTTGACAGCTGAGTACTGTTCTGCAAATAGCAAAATGGAGCCATGACAGCTCCAAAAAAAGGATGCATCCAGTTGAGGAAGCATGCTAATGGCCAAAAATATGGCCATTGGCAATGTTCCCTGTTGCAAAATAAAAATAAAATAATTTTTTTTATCCCTATCTCCAAAGTTTAAGCGTAGCGCAGTGCTGCACAAACGTGCTGTGCTCTAAAAACCAGAAAACCAATAATTAAAATCCACAAATATGGATTTTATTGTAATTCTTAATTTACAATGCAAGGGAATAGCAGGCTGAAGACAACATGGCTACCGAGTAGAGGTTGCTAAAGGGGGAAGCTCAGTCTAAGAGATATAACCAAGTATTAACTTGGCATAGCTCCTCGTGGTCCCCTGCAGAGTTCCTAAGCCAGCAGAGAGCAGAAAAAGCAACTTTCTTGATCATAAGTATTTTTTAAAACTTTTTGTTTGCATTTTTCAATCTTTTAAGCTTTTCGACTACTGTTTGTGCCTTTATTACTGTTTTATTGCCTTATTTTCCTGTGTTTGTGAGCTTATATTGTTGATTGCACTTGTGGGCTAAAGTATTGCTTAAAAGTAACAAACAGGCTAATACACTCAAGTGTACCAGCCTTTGATAGCAATTTAGTCGAAACAAAGCATTTACTGCATTTTTTCCTGTCTGTTTGAAAAAAAACAAAAAAAAAAAATATTTCTCCTTTCCTAAACTTTACTTGCTAGTTGTTCCAGTGATCAGATTTTGCTGATCCCTGGGCTTTGTATTTGGTTCCTGTGTTCCTCCATTTTCTTGTGTGGCCAGAGGTAGTTTCTTTACTCACCAGTGGGAGTGGGGAGTACTGAGCTGCTTGTTTGTCCTCAGAGGAGTGGTTAGAAGCAGCAACTTGTAATTTGTTGGCCATTTTGGGTCATTTCCTGTTTTTTCCAGCCCCCTGCTATAAAGCACGTTTTGGCTGGCTTTTCTGGCATTAGAGAACTTGGCATAGTTCCTCGTGGTCCCCTGCAGAGTTCCTAAACCAGCAGAGAGCGGAAAAAGCAACTTTCTTGATCATAAGTATTTTTTAAACTTTTTGTTTGCATTTTTCGATCTTTTAAGCTTTTCGACTACTGTTTGTGCCTTTATTACTGTTTTATTGCCTTATTTTCCTGTGTTTGTGAGCTTATATTGTTGATTGCACTTGTGGGCTAAAGTATTGCTTAAAAGTAACAAACAGGCTAATACACTCAAGTGTACCAGCCTTTGATAGCAATTTAGTCGAAAACAAAGCATTTACTGCATTTTTTCCTGTCTGTTTGAAAAAAAAAACAAAAAAAAAAATATTTCTCCTTTCCTAAACTTTACTTGCTAGTTGTTCCAGTGATCAGATTTTGCTGATCCCTGGGCTTTGTATTTGGTTCCTGTGTTCCTCCATTTTCTTGTGTGGCCAGAGGTAGTTTCTTTACTCACCAGTGGGAGTGGGGAGTACTGAGCTGCTTGTTTGTCCTCAGAGGAGTGGTTAGAAGCAGCAACTTGTAATTTGTTGGCCATTTTGGATCATTTCCTGTTTTTTCCAGCCCCCTGCTATAAAGCACACTTTGGCAGGCTTTTCTGGCATTAGAGAACTTGGCATAGCTCCTCGTGGTCCCCTGCAGAGTTCCTAAGCCAGCAGAGAGCAGAAAAAGCAACTTTCTTGATCATAAGTATTTTTAAAACTTTTGTTTGCATTTTTCGATCTTTTAAGCTTTTCGACTACTGTTTGTGCCTTTATTACTGTTTTATTGCCTTATTTTCCTGTGTTTGTGAGTTTATATTGTTGATTGCACTTGTGGGCTAAAGTATTGCTTAAAAGTAACAAACAGGCTAATACACTCAAGTGTACCAGCCTTTGATAGCAATTTAGTCGAAAACAAAGCATTTACTGCATTTTTTCCTGTCTGTTTGAAAAAAAAACAAAAAAATATTTCTCCTTTCCTAAACTTTACTTGCTAGTTGTTCCAGTGATCAGATTTTGCTGATCCCTGGGCTTTGTATTTGGTTCCTGTGTTCCTCCATTTTCTTGTGTGGCCAGAGGTAGTTTCTTTACTCACCAGTGGGAGTGGGGAGTACTGAGCTGCTTGTTTGTCTTCATAGGAGTGGTTAGAAGCAGCAACTTGTAATTTGTTGGCCATTTTGGGTCATTTCCTGTTTTTTCCAGCCCCCTGCTATAAAGCAGCGTAGCTTTAGCCGATTTAGTCTTGAGCTGCTACCGCACACTAGGGCAGCGCCCGGTTAAGCAGATTTAAACTATTAGGGCTACCTAAAGTTCACTCTTCAAATTTTCCCTTAAAACTACCTTCCTCAAAGTGTACTACTGTTCTATTTAGTGTATCCTCCAACTATAAATTATCTCTACTTGACTCCCAAGTAGACTATTCTCTATCCGTATAGCTAAGCACTTGCTCCTACAGTACTTATCACCTTGATACAGCACTCGTGTTATAGAAAGTACCCCAAAAAAAAAGCAAACCCCATTTCTCGGTCACCCACATCCCCAAAACCTTTCTTTAAGTTTTTCTGTCTATTCCTTCTAGCATGTCGAGGGATCAGTTGCTAATATCCTCTCCTGCTCAGCTGGTGAACCTGGGATTATTGAGGCAATGTTACAATTGCCTCATGTACACAGACAACCCTCTCCTCCTCCCACAAAACACAAATACATGTGAGAGATGCAACTATACGGCCAAACTGGAGGCTGAGCTCTCTCAACATAGGACTGGTAAGACCAGACAGGAGGAGAAGGTAACCACACACACTATAGACCCAGTCTCACATAATACCATCACAACCTCAGATCATACACATAAACACACAAAGACATACTCAGAGGCTCTGATCAAAAATCTACCAAAACAGCAGAGGCCACCAAAGCAGACACCCAAACAACTACCACCTCAGAACACAACACCTGCATCACATAGACCACACAGTCAGTGTGTCAAGCAGTCACAGCCCTTAAGGCCAAACACTATGCCAGACACACTAGTCATTGGTGACTCCTTAGTCAGACACACTGACGTCCCGCTCACCAGACTGAGTAAGGAGAAGGTCACAGTAAGCTGCCTGTCGGGTGCTAGAATCCGCCACATAACGCATGCACTCAGGTCTCTCAACAGCAGGTACAAGTACGACTCAATCATTGTCCACGCTGGTGTAAACGACCTGAGACGTACCTCCCTGGACTACATGAAAAGAGACATAGAGGAGCTCTCTGATTATGTAGCCCAGGCAGGTATGACCCTGACCTTGAGCAGTATCCTACCTTCACCAAGAATGATGCCACAATACAGAGATAAGATGATCAGTTTTAACAATTGGCTTAAACTCTGGTGTCATTCAAAGGGGATCCAATGTCTGTCTGCCTGGGATGACATGCTGGACAAGCCACACTGCTTCGCAAGGGACGGCTTGCACGTGTCACCCCTGGGATTCGGATTTTGGCAAAGGCTCTTGCCACCCCATAGTGCCTTTTTTTAGGCAAGGCTCAAATTCTAAACCTACCACCCTAGAACACAAAAAAGGAAAAAAAACTAAGGGTAATGCTGCTCAATGCCAGAAGTCTCAACCTCAAGATGCACGCACTCGAGGCCCTTCTCAGTATGGAAAACATCGATGTCTGTGCTGTGACAGAAACCTGGTTCAAGGCTCCTGAGAGCACCCCAGCACTATCAGGTTTTACCTCATATCATGCCCGCCACAAAACCCGGACAATACCAAGAAAGGAGGGGTATCCATATTCATCAAGGACACCCACACCTCAAGATTGGTGGCATCGCACGATGCATTGGAAACCATCCAGGTGCAATTAACCATAGGCAAGACTGCTATGCAAATTGTAGCATGTTACAGGCCACCGCAAACTCAGGAACCTCACATGGCCTTCCTGAAAACATTGGAGGGGATAAATGTATCTCCGAACACCATCATACTAGGTGACTTCAACTACCCTAATATAGACTGGGAACACTACTCAAGCCCAAACACTCTAGCCCAAAAGTTCCTGGAATTCATAAACTCAAATGCCATGGAACAACTAGTCACCATCCCCACAAGAGGAGAGAACATACTTGATCTCATCATCACGAACATGGGAGCACAATGTTCAAGACCAGAAGTAAACCTCTCACTGGTGAGATCTGATCACAAACTAATCTCACTGGAGATCCTCATCCCGCCCCACCGAAATGAAAAAGACCACAGTAAAGAACTTCTCGAAGCCGACTTCACACTTCTAAAGACTGGTGTGGTCTCCTTTAAGGCCCCTGAGCCGGCGGTTAACATTACTCAAACCGCTGAATCACTTACAAATGCCTTCTACCAGCACCTGCAGGGCTGCATGGATCAGGCAATCCCAAGCAAAACAAAGACTCTTTGTACCAAAGGCAAGCGTCCAGTCTGGTGGACCCCAGCCATAAACAAACTCTACAATAAAAGGAGAAAGCTACTACAAGATAGAGCAAAATCCTTAAAAGGTAAGACACCGCTGATCACTATAAGTAAAAAGCTAAGAGCTCTCATAAAATCATCCAAAGCTAATTTTGAGAAAAAATAGCTAAGGACTCTAAAGACAACCATAAAGCATTCTTTAGCTATGTCAGAAACCTAGGAGGAAACTCCCAGATATGCTCAGAATTAGTTCAAAATGATGTGAAGTTTACTGATCCTACAGACATTGCCAACATACTGGCTGACAGGTTCAGTGCAAACTTCTCCCCACCCTCCCCGCCTAAAGAAGAGATATCTATACCAAATGATTGTAGCCCCCCCAAACATCTCCAACGCTCAGGTGAGAACTGCTCTCTCCAAGGCTAAGAACACAGCATCCATGGGACCTGATGGTGTCCCCGGCTGTGTGCTCCATGAACTCAATGAGGAATTAAACCTGCAGTTAGGACAGCTGTTTAATCTTAGTCTCACCTCCGGATACGTACCCAGGGAGTGGCGCTGGCGACTGTGGTCCCACTCCACAAAGGCGGTGCCTCCACCGACCCTGGAAATTACCGGCCCATTAGCTTGACAAGCCTGATCTGCAAAGCCATGGAAAGGATCATAATGGATCTCATAAATAAAGACATAGGGAATTTGCAGACTTTGGATCCAACCCAGTTTGGCTTTGTCAAAGGCAGATCATGCCTTTTAAACTTGGTTGACTTTTTTGAAACAGTCACCAAGGCCATTGACGAGGGGAAGGCAGTCCATACAGCCTACCTAGACCTGGCGAAGGCTTTCGATACAATACCCCACTCGGGTATCATTGAAAAACTCATCAACTTAAATGTAAACCCATACATTACAAGATGGGTTGCAAACTGGCTGAGTGACAGAACCCACAGGGTCATAGTTGTTGGCGCCATGTCAGACTCTAAGCCTGTCACAAGTGGTGTCCCGCAGGGCTCAGTCCTGGGCCCACTCTTGTTTGGCATCTACTTTTCTGAAATACAAGCAAACACAAGAGGGTTATGGCTGACAAAGTTTGCAGATGACTGCAAACTGGGCGCCGTAGTTGAGAACACATCCGACACAGATGTCCTTCAGAAGGGTCTCACAGAAACGGATAACTGGTGCCAGAGCCATGGCCTCAAGTTAAATGCCAAAAAATGCATAGTCATACCCTTCAGGAAAAATAAGGTTACCCCTAGCTACCATATAGGTGGCAATCCCCTGAACACAGAAGAAGTTATTAGGGACCTGGGAACCCAGGTTGACAGTAGCCTTTCATTCGACACTCATATTGCTAAAGTAGTTAGGAAGACCTTCTACATTGCCCACCTTATCATGAAGGGATTCACATCTAGATCAGGGGAAGTCATAGTCTCCCTATACTCATCACTCATCAGACCAATGATCGAGTACAATGCCCCATTCAGAATGTATCTGACCCGACACTTGCAGCAGCTGGAGAGGCCACAAAAGTTCCTCACCAAAAGGATAAATGGTCTCAAAAATCTGTCTTATGCTGCACGACTGAAAGAACTCCAGTTATATTCAGTTGTGCAGCTTACTCAGAGGTGACCTATGCCTGACATACAAGGCCATGTCAAACCCAGATTTGATGAATATGCTTCATCTCAAAAATCTAGATCCCTCAGAGCCACAAGGGCGGGTGACTTAAACCTCGACACGGTTATTAATAGGACGTGCTGGAGGGATAGATTCATCACCCAAAGACTCCCTATGCTGTGGAACAAAATCCCGGTTTATGTGAGGCAGAGCACCTCGCTGGCCTTGTTCAAGAGGAATCTTGACCAATGGATGGGAGATCGCAGATACACCCCAGGGGTTACCTCAGTGTCACTGCTCGACAGAGGCACAGCTAAATAATGGGCATAGTTTCTCCAAACTAAGGGGTGGCGTAAGCCACAAAACTATGGCTAGGCTTATAAATGCCCTCGGGCAGATAGCCTAGTATAAACCTATGAACCTATTAGTAGGCAATCCTATGCAAATGAGGGTAAGGATAGTGAATCCCAAGTTTACATAGCAAATGAGCACAGTCAGTGGAGTGTAGGAGTAGGATAAGGGGAGTATCAGAGTAGAATATAGGTGACATCACGAGAGGGGTATGTATGAAAGAAGTGAAGCTCATTGGAGCAGAGTGGCATGTGTTTGCTGTCAGTTACTCATCACTGGAAGAGGTGGGTCAACAGGTACCCTAGCTAAAGGCAATAAATTAAAGGTGTATGCCGTGGATAACACTAAAGTTTCTTGTTGAAGTACTTCCAACGTGTTTGCACGTGGGTGCGCGCCTGTATATCCGAGTAAGACTGTGTGTGCGCATGTACGCTTGTGTGCTCGCGTTTAAGCCAGAGTAAGAATGTCTAAGGTAGTTGAAATGTGTGTAAGCACATATGTGCCTGTGTGCGCACATTTTAGTAAGAATAAGAAAGTTTTAGTCTGTGTAAGCATGTGTGCACACTTATGAGCTGGTGTGAGTGTGTTTGTGCTTGTGTGCACGGCGCTGCCCCCCTGAGGAAACAGAAAGGGAAAAGGAAGCACAACAAATAGTAGGAAGTTAACCAGGGAGTACAAGCAGAGCTAGCAGGTGAAAACAATCAGAATCAGGCAATTACACAGGCAGTACACTAGCCCAGCCCAGCCCAGCACTTAAAACTCTGCAAACAACTTTCCACCATGTTTTCCTCAGAGACACTGCAACACTGCAGTAAACTAAGAGAAGTGAAAACTTAAAAAGCTTTACTGAGACAAAAAATGTTAGGGGCTGCCATTGTATGCAACATGCTGAGGGTGGTGACAATGCGAATGCTGCTGGACAACCCACAGTGAGGAGACGGAGAAGAGTGTACAGGCCCAGGGTAACCTATCAGGGGCTACATGAGCTGGAGCTAGTGGAGCGCTATAGAGTGGACAGAGACCTCATGCAGTAAATTGTTGAGATGTGCAGGCCACGCCTCACACACAGAGCCAACAGAGGAGAACCCATCCCAGTGGAAACCAAGGTATGTGTTGGCCTAAGAATATTAGCAACAGGTACCTTCCAGAGACCAACTGGTGATATGATGGGGATATCACAGGCATCAGCATCCAGAGTACTGCACCAGTTCCTGGATGCCATGTCAGCACATGTCGGTGATCATGTATATTTCCCCAATTCCCATGAGGTATTGGCCAGCAATATGCGTCTTTTCCAGCAAATAGCGGAATACTCTGAGGTAGTGGGTGCAATAGACTGCACGCACATATGCATCAAAGCACCAGCCGGTGAGCGGGGTAGGGTCTACTTTAACTGTAAGGGCTTCCCCTCCATCAACTGCCAGGTCATGTGTGATGTCCAGGGCATAATACTGAATGTGTGTGCTGGCTGCCCTGGAAGCTATCATGATTCCCATATCTGGCATCTGATACAGCTGTACCAGACATTTGCCAATGGGGACATCCCTCATGGTCACCTAGTGGGGGATGCTGGCTATGCACTGGAGCCGTGGCTGATGACACCCATCAGAAACGCACACACACACCTGAACAGGAATGCCATAATGAGGCACATGCACAAACACGAAATGTAATCAAGCGTGTGTTTGGGCTGCTCAAGTCACGGTTCCGGTGCCTGGACACATCTGGTGGAACCTTGCAGTACTCACCAACTATATGTATCCAAATTGTCATGGTATGTGCTATGTTACATAATATGATCCTGCGAAAACAGCTGCAGAAGGAGCAGCATAGGCCCGGGCCAAACAGCCCCCCACCATTGCCAAGGCCATCACAGGCAGAGCGTGACTCGAAGGAGGAACAACCTGAGCCTGTCCCAGTAGGCAGAAGGAGGCGTGCCCAGTATGCTTTGGCCTTGGCAAAGAGGCAGCGCATAGCACATACACTGGCTCAGTAGGAACCCTGGAAATGATACCTCTCTCTGACTCGCACATATAGTAAAAGGGATGCCTAACTTGACACTATCTGTTTTCAAACATGTATAGGGAGTGTAGTATGTGCATCTGACATACACAGCCCTGCAGCACCACCTGAGGCATGATTGTCATGTGTTAAGCAATATAAACCAGTGCTAAACAGCTCCTACCACTATTTAGTATATGTAAACAAAATTGCACACACTATCACAACTTTGGTCAATGTTGAGCAATATTGGGCAACGTTCAGCAATGTTGGTTAACATTGAGCAATGTTGGGCAAGCCTGGTCAAAGTTGGGCATAGTTGAGCAAAAGCAGGTAAACATGCTCATATTTGCTCTACTGGTCCTTAAGCAGTCTGGTCTGCCCAGTATGAAAATATAAAGCAGTGACAGGCCTCGAACCCAGGATACTGTGCACTATAGTCATATTACTGAACTACTAAACCATGGCAGCATTTCACTGGTCAGCCTGTATGAAGAAATGTTAATAAATCTATGCAAAGTATCTCATGGAAACCCTGCAGGCACAGCATAATCCCTGTCAAGTTATGACACAAAGGTGAGCCCTGCAGTAAAAATAGAACCTGATTTTCAAAACACATATAGTATAAATGTTAATATTGGCCATGTTCACACACATTAACAAATGTAGCGGACTTCAGACAGCAACATACTGAAAGGTCACACTGGGCATGCTCACACACGAATAAATGAGACAAATGTCAGGCAACAAAACACTGAAAGGCCAAACTGGGCATGCTCACACACTTAGGCCATGTCTAAGTACAGCAGTGGGCCACACATAGCTGGCAGCTGCATGTGTTAACCCAGGAACCTCTCACTATTCACCAATCTGCCTTGTGCACACAGTTATGTGACAATAGCCACATATATAATATATTGGAAACCTGTCATAATCAAATATGTACTACGGATACTTAGGTTGTTCATAGACAGTGGGAAAGCAAAGAAGATAAAAAACCTACAATCAGTATCATCAATAAACAATGTGCACTCCAAACATTATCATAGGTTCATAGGTTGATACTAGGCTATCTGCCCTAGGGCATTTATAAGCCTAGCCAGAGTGTGTTTGACTTTCGCAACCCTGTTAGATTAGTAGACTGTGCCTGTGAATAGTAGGTCACACAAGATAGCCCTTTTACGGTTAGTTTATTGTGCCTCTGTCTAGCAGGGACTCAGAAGAGATCCCAGGGGTAAACATACGATCACCCATCCACTGGTCAAGATTTCTCCTGTAGAGGGTCAGTGAGGGGCTCTGCCTAAGCGGGACTGGAATTTCATTCCAGAGTGAGGGGAGCCTCTGGGATATGAATCTGTCCCTCCAGCATGTCCTATTAATTTCTGTGCTGAGGTTTAAGTCCCTGGAGCGTGTAGCTCTAAGGGATTCGGATATCCTGAGGTGGAGCATGTCCATTAATTCTGGGTTGGACATGGCTTTAAACATCAGGCACAGATCGCATCCGAGTAGGTACTATCTACTCGGGTCCCCAAATCCCTAATAAATTATTCCGTACTTAATGGATTACCACCTATGTGGTAATGTGTGAGCACTTTGTTATTCCCAAAGGGGATGACTATGCATTTAAAGGCATTTAGCTGTAGGCCATGGCTCTGGCACCAGTTATCCATCTCTGTGAGACCCTTTTGGAGGCTGCTTGTGCCAGCTGGAGAGTCGATTATGGCACCCAGTTTGCAGTCATCTGCGAACTTGGTCAGCCATAGTCCTCCTGTGATAGCCTGTACATCAGAGAAATATATACTGAACAAGAGAGATCCCAGGACTGAGCCTTGTGGGATGCCACTTGTAACTGGTGTAGAGTCAGACATGGCACCTGCAATTCTGACCATGTGGGTGCTATCCCTGATCCAGTTTGCAATCCATCTTGTGACATAGGGGTTGATATCTAAGCTGGAGAGCTTACTTATGATGCCTGAGTGGGGTATTGTGTCGAACGGTTTTGCGAGGTCCAGGTAGGATGTGTAGACTACCTCCCCTATGTCTATGGACCTGGTAACTGTTTAAAGAAGTCGACCAGGTTCAAGAGGTAAGATCTGCCCTCAACAAAGCCGAATTGGGTAGGATCCAGTGTTTGTAGGTTCCCGATGTCTTTGTTTATGAGTTCCATGATGATACGCTCCATAGCTTTGCAGACCAGGCTAGTTAGGCTTATAGGGCGATAGTGTCTGGGGTCCATTGTGGCACCACCTTTGTGGAACGGGACCACTGTTGCTGTACGCCATTCTTTGGGTACATATCCTGTAGTAAGTCTGATATTGAACAGTGACTTTATGTGAGGGTTAAGTTCTTCATGAAGCTCGTGTAAAATGCAGGCCGGGACACTGTCCAGTCCCATTGATGCTGTGTTGTCTGCTTTGGAGAGGGCAGCTCTCCCCTGTTCATCTGTGATGTCAGGGAGGCTACACTCTATTGGGATGGACATTTGCTCTTTAGGGGGGGATAGGAGGGGCATTTGCACTGAACCTGTCTTCCAGGATGTTGGCAATGTCTGTGGGTTCAGTGTATTTTTTGTCATTTTGCACTAACTCACAGCATATCTGGGAGTTGCCACCCAGGTTCCTGACATAACTAAAGAAGGCCTTGTGATTGTCCTTAGTGTCTGGTGCAATTTTCCTTTCAAAGCGGGCCTTAGATGAATTCATGAGTGATCGTAGCTTCTTGCTAGTACTGATCAGAGATGCCTTCCCTTTTTGGGATTGTGCTCTATCATGTAGTAGCCTCCTCCTTTCGTTGTATAGCTTATTTATGGCTGGGGTCCACCAGACAGGTCCCTTGCCTTTGGAGGAGTGAGTCTTGTTTTTATTTGGGATAGCATGATCCATGCATTCCAGTAGGTGTCCATAGAATGCGTTTGTAAAGGATTCTGCAGTTTGAGCTGTATTTACCACTTTCCCAGGGTCTTTGAAGGATACCACCTTGGTTTTGAGAAGTGTGACATTTGCTTTTGAGAAGTTCTTCACCGAGATTACCTAGGATGAGGGTGGGGACGGGATATGGATGTCCAGTGAGATAAACGTATGGTCTGACCTTACCAATGAGGGGTATACCTCTGGTGTGGAACATAGAGTCCCCATGTTGGTGATGACCAGGTCCAATATGTTTTCCCCTCTTGTGGGTGTGGTGACCAGTTGTGCCATAGAATTTGAGTTTATAAATTCTAGCAACCGTTGGGTGAGGGTGTTGGGGCTTGAGTAGTATTCCCAGTCAATGTTTGGGTAGTTGAAGTCACCCAATATAATGGTGTTTGGAGAGACCTTCATATTCTCCAGTGTTCTCAGGAAAGCTGAGTGGGGTTCATGAGTTTGGGGGGTGGTCTGTAGCAGGCTACAAACTGAAAGGCAGTTTTGCCCACTGTTAGTTGCACGTGTATGGTCTCCGATGCTTTGTGCAGTGCTACTAACCTGGAGGTGTGTGTATCTGTGATGTATATGGATACTCCCCCTATTTTTGTTGGTCGGTCCGAGTTTTGTGGCCGAAAAGCATGGTATGAAGTATAACCTGGTAGTGCTGGGGTGCTTTCAGGAGCCTTGAACCAGGTGACTGTTACTGCACAGATATCGATATTCTCCATACTGAGGAGAGCCTTGAGTGCGTGCATTTTGAGGTTTCGACTTCTGGTGTTGAGCAGCATTACCCTTAGTTTCTTTTACCTTGTATTGTCTATGTAGGTGGGTTTGTCTTTTAAGCCTTGCCTAAAAAAGGCACTATGGGGGTGGCAAGAGCCTTAGCCAGTATTCAAAAGCCCAGGGGTGACAGGTGCAAGCCATCCCTAGTGAAGCAACGTGGCATGTTGAGCATGTTATCCCAGGCTGACAGACACTGGATCCCCTTTGAATGACACCAATATGTTAGTCAACTGTTAAAATTGATCATTTTGTCTTTATACTGTGGCATCATTCTTGGTGAGGGTAAGATGCTACACAAGGTCAGGGTCATACTGGCCTAGGCTACATGATCAGAGAGCTCCTCTATGTCTCTTTTCATGTAGCCCAGTGAGGAACATCTGAGGTCATTCACACCAGCATGGACAATGACAGAGCCATATTTGTACTTGCTTTGGAGGGACCTGAGTGCATGTCTTATGTGGCAGATCCTGGCACCCAACAGACAGCTCAAAGTGACCTTCTCCTTGTTCAGCCTGGTGAGTGGGACATCAGTGTGTCTGACAACAGAGTCACCTATTACAAGCGTATTAGGTGTGTTGTTTAGCCTTAAGAGCAGTGACTGTGTGGCACACTGACTTTGTGAACTATGTGATATGTGGGTATTGTTGTGGGGTAGCAGTTGTTTGGGTGTCTGCTTTGGAGGTCTCTGCTGCTTAGGCAGATTTTTATTTAGAGCTTCCGAGTATGTTTTTGCGTGTTAATGTGTTTTGTTTGCTGTTGCTATAGGTCTATGTGAGACTGGATATGTGGTGTGTGTGGTTACGTTCACCACCTGATAGACTGTGCCAGTCATGGGTCGAGAGAGCTCAGCCTCCTGTTTGTCTATATAGTTGCATCTCTCACATATATCTGAGTTTGTTGGGAGGAGGAAAGGGTTGTCTGTGTACATAAGGCAGTTGCAACATTGCCTCAAAATTCCCATATTCACCAGCTGGACTGGAAAGTACACACAAAACTGACCTTTGGACATGCCAGGATATTATGATGAAATACTCTTTTGACTGATCAAAAAGGATCAGTAGGGTGTTAAGTGTGTAAAAGAGTATAACAGGGGTTTAGTGCTCAGGTTTGTCGGTGTTTTGGAATGATTATCTGTGAAGGAGTCCAGACAGAACCATGACACTTCCTTCAGCTATGTCATAAATAGCAATGTACACTCATATATGTCCTGAGTCAGGGCCAACTGTACATGACTGAAAATGCCATCATCCTGTCGGACAGGCCCATACATACATACCCACCTCCCACTGACAAAAGTCCCTATCATCATAACAGGAGATATCACATGTAGAATGGGTAAACAGCTCCTTCCAAAGCCGAAAACATGGCATCAGTTGGATTACATTGTTTCCCTATATGTATCATAAGTGAACTGCAGAACAAACAGACCCTGCACCTGAACAGTCTGTTGAGCCTCACCCTCTCTATAGGATATGAAACTGTTGAATAGGTTACAGCAACATATGGCACACCCCACAAGTGTTGGTGCACAACAGACCATGGGAACTATAGTCCTATAAGCCTATGATGTCTGATCTGCAAGGCCATGGAGTCCATCATGACTGAAGTCATAAACAGAGCTATTGGAAGCTGACAAACATACAACCCTACCAATTTGTGTTTGTTCATGGGCAGATCATGGTTCCCAAACCTGCTAGACTGTTTGCAAGGCAACCACCCAGGACATACATCACTGAAAGGAGCTACACACATCCCACATAGACTTCGAATAGCCCTTTTTGAACATCCCAGACACATGTCATATCCACAAAAGTAACAATCTGTGCATAAATATGTATTGTCATATGATGGATTGGCAATTTGTCCACAGATAGATCACACAAGCTAAGAATTGTGGAGTCCTGTTCAAGCTGTTAACACCTGCTGTCCCCCATGGTGCCGTCCTGGGATTGCATAAAACAAAGTGTACGCACATTACCATGTCCAGTCTGATGATGTCAGCATCCTACAAATATAGCAGGAGAAAAGAAACCACACAGTAAAGCATATAGCACGTAGTGTTAATGCGAATCTCGCTAGTATCATAACATAGGTAGGTGTTTGAATCCTGCAATTGTTGAGTGTGTGTGTATGATTTCCTTTGAGAGGAGTGCCCTTTTTGGGGACTAGGAAAACACATTAAAAGAGGTAAATTCCTCTTTGGCAAGTCTGATGATGTCAGTATCCCACAAATACAGCAGTGGAAAGGAAAACTCCCAGTAAAACATATAGCGCATTGTATTAATGTGTACTTCTCTAGAATCATAACATAATTAGGTAGGGATTTGAATCCTGCAATTGCTCAGTGTGTGTTCGTGTTGGGGTGGGGGTGTGTAATTTCCTTTGAGAGGAGTGCCCTTTTTGGAGACTAGGACAACACATTAAAAGAGGTAAATTCCTCTTTGGCAAGTCTGATGATGTCAGTATCCCACAAATACAGCAGTGGAAAGGAAAGCTCCCAGTAAAGCATATAGCACGCTGTGTTAATGAGTATCTCTCTAGTATCATAACATAGTTAAATAGGGGTTTGAATCCTGCAATTGCTGAATGTGTGGGGGGTGTATGTGTGTATGATTTCCTTTGAGAGGAGTGCCCTTTTTGGAGACTAGGACAACACATTAAAAGAGTAACTTCCTCTTTGGCAAGTCTGATGATGTCAGTATTCCACAAATACAGCAGTGGAAAAGAAAACTCCCACTAAAGTATATAGCATGTCGTGTTAATGCGTATCTGTCTAGTATCATAGCATAGTTAGGTATGAGTTTGAATCCTGAAATTGCTGAGTGTGTGTGTGTGACACTGTTGGTCAATGTGTTGTGGGTTTTGCTTCTACTACTGTATGACATATCAGTAAAACAACAGTATGTGCATTGCACACTTCAGTATCTGTGTGGCAAATACATATATGTACATGTGACCTCAATTACTTCATAGGTGTGAAGCCTGCTTTCTACATGAATACATCTGTTACCATTGACAGTTTGTGCTGCTGCTTCTCAGACCTTAGGTCACATATGTATGTTTGTGACAAGGCCAGCCACTGCCTAGGTCATCTGTGTCACACGCACCCATGACAGTTTCTATAGAATAGTGTGAGTGAGGGTTCATGCCTGGGGTATATTTCAGACATGTTCAAACACAACAAAGTCTGTCAGTAATGGGCATTCATTATAGGTGTACAACAACTTTGTGGATATGCATACAGACCCCTTATTGATTATGTGATACACCGAGGGACATCAGAATACCTTTGGAAATGTGAATACCAAAGGATAGATGACATAACATGTGGCTGTATGTACACGTCAGTACCCCTTCTACATGTTGTGGGCTACTACCTATGTGGTACTGTCAGGATACAATGTTTAGGAAATGTGGATGACTATGATATAGTTGGCTTATAGCTTTACAGCATGGTTTGGTCAACAGGTATCTGTCTGTATGATACCCTTGTGGAGGATAAGTGTCTCATCCGGAGAATGCATTGTAGGTCACCGTATGCATTACCAGATGTGGACGGACATATCCCTAGTGTGTTTGCTTGTACCTAAGACGGCTACATGCCAAACAGGAGTGGTCCCAGGAATGGGTGGCGGTCAATAGCACTGGTTACTGGTATAGTATAGTACCAGAAGGTTTCAAATGCTACTGTGTATCCTACATCTGTGTCAGTTGTCAAAACATCATCTAACGATTGGTTAAAGTCAGGCTGTTGAGGTTATGTATACTACCAGAATGCAAACCAATGACCGATATTAACAGTATCACCCACAGCATAGTGTCAAACCATGTCATACACACACGTGTACCCACGTTGAAACATATGTGTAGTAAAATGCATACTGGCCACCAATAGGAAATATGACATGTTAACACTGTGTAATAGAGGGCATGTCACCCTTCCCATGTATCCACTATGCATGTATATGCAGACAGTGCACCTCCACCATGTTCACAAATGTACACCTGCAAATCTGTACTGCACACAACACACACGTACCGTCCACTCACCAACACATGCTGCCAGAACCACACACATCAGCCAAGTGGCACATGGGCAGACAATACATTTTTGGAATTAACACTGGTGTAAACAATACTACATTGATAATCATAGCTTTAATGCATCATGCCTGCTCAGATATACCTACAAGGATATCATTACACTTTACTGTTGACAACATGCTAACGTTGCTACACTGCTATTAGGTTACCCTGTGCATCAGCACCATGTTAGCCTGTTCCTGCATCAATGTTACAGATGAAAGGAGGTGGCACAGTTTCATCATATGCACGGGGTGTGTTGTTGGTTTGCCAGAGCCCGACAATGACCCGTCCAATCGACATGTATGTGTGTGTGTGTGTGTGTGTGTGTGTGTGTGTGTGTGTGTGTGTGTGTGTGTGTGTGTGTGTGTGGGACAACAGTACAGCATGGGTCAATGTTGATGTAATGTGTGTGTGTATGTGTTAGCCCTAGGTGTTTGGTTTATGTGTGTGTGTCTGCATGCACACAGTTCCACCATGTGGTTGCCAAATACGGGAGGTTGTGGGACAGCCACAGACTGTACCTGCCAGGCTGTACAGATCACTGTCTCCAGCCATGGACACAGTACCTGTGCCTGGCAGGGGTGCCAAGGACAGTATCGGGTACTAAGCCAGACTGGGTACTATCATCAGAGGCAGAGGGATGTTGATTGGACTCATGTCCCTGCTGGGACTGGCCAGAGCCATGTGCACGTGGTCGTCTAGGATGGTCTATTGATAGCCCAGCCCCAACATTGCTGGGGCTGGTAGTGCCACTACGGGAGTGGCTGTGACTTGTGTGTCATCCGCGATGACTGCCAGCTGATGATGTTGCTGGCATACATCTACGTTGACGTCTTAGCCATCCTGCACTGTCCTGGCACTTGGACATTACATTGCGGAGGACATCTAGTGTCTCCCCCCAACGTCTATCAATGACCTCGGTGTAATTACGGATGGCACCGACAAGGTCACGGATACTGTCATTGATAGCAGTATTATGGGCCCTCTGCGCCCTTAGACCCTGACTGATGTACCGTTCTATACGTGCCTGTGCCTGCATTACAGCCTGGAACATACCTGAGGTTGTGAGACCTGTGGGGACATGTCTGCCAGGGGCATTACGACCAGCAGTGCTCCCACTAGAACCCCTGGACATATGCCTATGTGGTACCATTCCAGGAGTCTGGGTATGGCTGCTGTGAGGAGTTGCATGTGCCATAGATACCACACTATCCTGGTCAATGCCTACTGTATGCTGTCCCTCAGCTAAGGCCATTGGTGTTGAGGAATGTATTGGCAGTATGAATGTGTGCATAGATGGGGTGGAAAGCTGTGTACTGTCGATTGGCGGACCAACAACAGACCCTGTCAAACCTGCCTGTGCCACAACACATGTATCATCATGTCCACTATTTGTGGCAGTGACTTCAGGTTCCCTGCTGCAATCATCCAACAAAACCTCAGCACCTGTGAGAGGAAGACAGGAAACACACTTTACAATCTGTACATGATGTTAGCACACATGCACACATGTACACATGCACACATAAACACATGCACACATGAACACATGAACACATGCACACATGCACACAAATACACTACTCAGTCAAGTTCACACACACACACACACACACACACACACACACACACACACACACACACACACACACACACACACACACACACACACACCAACAGCAATACAGAACATACTCATTAGTGGTTGATGGTGGAGTACAGTATCACAAGCCAAAGAGTCCTAACACATGTGTCAGCATGCAGGATATGTGTTGCTCAACAGCATGCAGTGCGAGTGTAGAGCCCTTGTTGATAACAGTACACACATCTTTGATGCATGTGTGTTGTTCAATGATTGGCCTCACCCTGGAACACAATGTGTACATGGACACAACATTGCTGTGCAAGTATAAAATGCTTTCCAATGTCCTGTGCACCATCACTCATAGGTATACATACCATGGCTGGATGCACACAACTGTCAGGTGTATAGCAATGAATGCTATGTGTAGTACTGTAGTTACTGTAACTGGATGTAGTGTAGTACCATGAGCCATCATCAGGCAGCATCATGTGGTCACTCAAGGCCACTAATGTATGCCACACTGGCAACTATCTTGCTGTACCTGACCTGCACCACTTTGGCTACATTAACCATTTCACAGACAGTTGTTACATGGGTATGTAAGGTGTTCAATAGGGAGCATTGCCTGCATTAATGTGTTGTATGTTGAAGCGTGTCACACCACCCCATGATAGGCCTCTACCCCTCAGGTATAGTATGTGTGCTGTGTTGATGACATTTGGGATACTGGAGTCTGACCTTACAGCAGGTGTCTACATATGCCATGTGTATCAAATTAACACTTACTGCGTATGACAAAGTGGTGTATGTTGTGTGCATGTGTATTGACTCTACCTATATAATGTCCACTACAGTGTACCACAATTGGTTGGGATGCTCTGTGTATTGCATCTGCTTGAGGCAGCTACTCATGTTACTGGGATGTGCATAGTCCCACAGAGAACATGCAGAGCATGCATTATGTGTAGGTGTTTTACATGTGTATATGGCCTACAACTCTCCTATGGCATGCACATGTTATATGCTATATTAAATGTAGAACACTCACCAGCATGGGTTTGCTGTCTTGCTATCACACCAGAGGGACCTACAAGGATATGAGACAGTTTGTCAGTGTCAAGTACTATGGCATTGCTGCTGTAAGTTTGCAATTTTACAGTAGTACAACAGGTGACAGTCACAGGCATACAGATTATGTACCAAATTATCAGTATTGCATGACAGCAGGCTCCACTTCTTCTAAATACACAGTACACATCTGATAAATGCATGTTCTAACAATCGAGCTAACAGTAGTCTACAGATATAATAATAATACTGATCTCTGTTTATACCAGTCTGATTGAATTCATTGAATTCTGCTTTAATGTATATTTTCTGTATATACTGCTGTAATTAAACTAGATTCCTGTTTTTATGTATATATTCTGTATATGTTACTATATTTACTATCTGTAACACTGTTTCTGCTTCTGTACTAATTAATGTTTATATTTTTCTGTATCTCATTGGAGCTTTTCTACCCGGGCCTCCACTGAAAATGGGCTCTTTTAGGCCCAGTGGACTTATCCCGGTAAACAAATTCAATAAATAAATAAAATAAATATGCCATGTTACCAGCACGCCCTGAGTCGACGTGATGGGTGACTCCGGCCTCCATGATGACACATGTCTGGTGTAGTGGTTGGCCAGGAGCCACAACGCTGAGGAGCAGCTCTTCCACTCTGGTGAGGGGTGGATGTGTTGCTGCACCACCACCTGTGGCAAGCTGTTGTCTGTGGACATTGGAGGCATGCTGCCGGACATGTCTGATTAAATCACTGCAGTGATGGCGTACCTGCTCATAAGTCCAGTTATGCATGCCTACATCATTCACCCGATGGACAACATCCTGCCACAGTGCAATGTGCCCATGCTGGTTCTGGAAAACAGCAGGTTGTGATGTTGTATTAGGGCATCTAGGATTATATCCTCCTCTTCAGGGGAATGTGCAGGTTTGCGAGTGTGAGACATGTCCCTGGAAGACAATAAAACAATTATTGTGAGCAAGTCATGTGGCGCACTTAACATTCTAAAGTACAGACATCAATGAAATGCCATATATAGCAACCTATTGGCTGTCAGTAGATACACACTTTTAATACCACATATCACTGCTCAGCCCACAACTGCCTGACAGTGCCTGGCACATTCTATATATTAAACCATGTTCTGCACAGCAACAAAGTGAAACCAGTATGTAAGACTATACAACAGTACATGGCACACTGTATGTGACACAATGCACCACCTAGCCACAGGAGGTATATATCAAGCTAATGGATGGAGAATGATGTCATCCATTGCAATGAATGTAAAGTACAGTTACAGTATTACAAGTATACCACAGTAGTCATCGATGCCAAACCCCTGCCTAACATATGTGCACAGTTGTGGATATAGGTGGCATACTGCTGTAGTAGACTATACATGTTGCTAGATACACACGTATACCCTGTAACAGAGATATGATTGAGGGCATGGTGCAGGCATAATTGCACACATCAGAAATACATACAACACACATATGTATGCCAACCCAGATGAGCTTTACCTGTGTACCATACAGTACTGTGTGTCACTACTTACAAAACTTTATGCCTGAGGTATGTAATCTGTGAGGACTACAGGGATGACACAAAACCGTGTTTCCAAGCAATGTGAACATACACCATACTGTTCTGTTTAGGCCTACTGCTTCAGGTAGTACTACAGTTCATATGGGAGTTGGATTCACCAGCAGTACCACTCACTAAGCATACATGTATTGCTTTAGCCTACAATGGGACACCAAAGTCAACAACAAGGGACTACGTCACACTGTATGCCATACTACTTTTTCTGCCTAGCAATAGCATACGCATCTTTTCTGGGATCACAGCTAGGACACAAACTACCATGACAGAAGCAATGTCACACTAAGCTATCACACCTTTACAGATATTGCACACATTCACCAACACATTCACCATCACACTCAGTCAACCTCACACAGCAATTATTGCACTAAGTACATGTGTGTGTGCTTTGTGTCATGGGTAGATAATACACTATTGGCCCTAGGGCCTACAGCAGCCTAGCCATACACTACCCTGGCCTTTGACACACATGTAATTTAATTTCACTTGCCCCTGTCAACTAGAGCCATAGAGGTGATTCCTGGGGTGTATTTCCTATCTCCCAAACAATCATCAGGAGTATTTATGACAACTGCTAATGAGGAGCTTTGTTTGAAATTGATAGGTGGTTTGTTCCAGAGTATGGCATGTCTCTGAGTTAGGACTCTATCCCTCCACCATGTGCTGTTTAGTGTGCTGACAAGGTGTAGGGCCCTAGAGCGTGTATCTGGGAGGGATTTAATATGTTTATGTGGAGGATGTCCAACAGCTATGGGTGTGACATAGCTCAGCATGTTAGGCAGAGGTCACGTCTGGGTAGGCGGTATGCAACACAGAGTAGCTGTGGTTTTGTGAGTCAGTCTGCATAGGGCATCTGTTTGAGGCCGGTATTACTCTTTGTGAGGTATGTCTGTGGCCTTTCCAGTTGCTGTAGTTGGCATTGTACTCTCTAATGAGTTTTAAGTGTGATAAGTAGAGGGGAACACTGACCACTATTTCCCTAGATGACACACCTTTTTTGATGACGTGTACCACATAGACAAAGTACATGACCAGTGTGGCACTGTGATTATCAAAGGGGAGACTACTGTCCACCTGTGTCCCATGTTCCCTTATCACACCTTTGGTGTTAGATAGACTACCACCTGTGTGGTAGTTTATGGGTACAGGGTTCTGGCAAGAAGGGATGGCACTGCAGTGTCAACACTGAGCTTCAGTCCATACCTTGGTCCCAGGCACCTGTCGCTGTATGTATGCCCCATGTCTCTCTCCCTCTATCTATATATATATATATATATATATATATATATATATATATATATATATATATATATATATATATATATATATATATATACATATGTCTATATATCTATCTATATATATATATATATATATATATATATATATATATATCTGTATATACCTGTATATATCTATATATATCTATATTATATATCTATATATATATATATATATATATATATATATAGATATATATATATATATAGATATATACACAAACACACACACACACACACACACACACACACACATACATACATATAAACATCCATTGCTGTACATATAGATGTACATATAGGCACATATACAGACCACTATTCATGGTGGGAATAGCACTTATGCGACAGTTGTGAGATATACAGTTATGTAATAATATTGCACAGTATTGTGCAGACTGCATTGAAGGTGTCCTCCGCCCATGTAGCTTTAGCAGGCCTCACTGGCTACAACACTGCATAAATGACAGAGCATACCCACAGCGTTTAACCACCACATGTTATATACCAGCACTGCATGCTACTGTCTTTTTCACACACTACAACCTACATAGACATATGCACATAACAACCTTCAATAACGTATATATGTACACCCTTCACAAACAGTTGCAGTATGTCCCTTGCCCTATGCACATGTGCAGATACATAGAGATACATAGTGCTGCCACATATGGATTATTCACAGTATGATGAGTACTCTTCATAAACATCTACTACATGCCAGCAAATACATATGTGTTACATACCTTTTGTTTGTATTGCTGACTTCAGTTTGTTTTTAAAGGTTATGTTTTTTTTTTCTTTTGCTTTTCTCTGTCTGTTACTCTTTATTTTTCTGTGTTTCTCTGTCTGTCTGTGTCTCTGTCTCTGTCTCTATCTCTATCTATCTCTCTCTTTCACTCTCTCTCTCTCTTGCTGCAGTGAGATTATTGCATGTGTAGACAGCAGGTACAGCCTGCTTTTCTAGGTATCTGCACATGTGCATGTGATGGCCTCTGCAACAATTGGTGCCCACCATTCAGTAATTGCATGCAACCTGCTGTGTGGTAATTGCACTATTCACTGTCTTAGCAGCCCACTGCTATAAAATGCTAGGTTAGGTAGGCGTAGCCCTTTCAGCTTTCCAAAGTGAGGCCCATGCTTGTTTGCTGTGGACACCGTTGTGTCATTGAGAAGGTTGGTATACTTCTTATCTCTGAAGCTAGAGTTGTAGCCAGTGATTTGCATGTTGTACCCAAACCTGAATGTTGTTGCTTCTAGTACACACTTGTCAGTGTAGACTTTTACTTACCCCTCCACATGCTTACACAAGATATATGGGAGTATGTACTTTCTTTTCTAATTAGACAATTAACTGCCATACAAAAGTAGTTATTGCAATGTGTTCCTCTGGCACATGAACTGTTTGTGAACTACTATACTGTAAATATTAATTACCTCACTTCTGAACAGTTTGTTGTTTGTGTTGACATTAGCACGAGCTGCTCAAGACAACTGGACACATTTCAGTACTGAGTATGCCTACCTACATCCTTGGTAGAGCCTGAATACACAGGTATATTGTTCTTTTGGGTAGGGGTGCAGAAGTACAGAGAGCATTATATATTATTGTGTGATGTTTATCTTGCTGAACATACAGGGTTGCTGTGTACCTGTTAGTCTAACAAGGCAAGTAGTCTGTCTGCGTAGCTCCCACTTGTGGACATATCCAGATGGTAGCCAGAGGTTGGCCTATTATTCTTTGTCTGTGCACCACACCAGTCTTTTCTGCACTGGAACAGTGGCATTGTCACAGTTGGTTGCTAACAGTAAATGGCTGCATCCTTTGATATTTCTGTGTTGTACTCCTACATAAGGGTATGCTTGTGAGACTCATTCCAAAGCTATTTGCAGAGTGTGTGACAGCAGACAAGCTGTAATGCCCATGTGTTTCTGCCTCTGCCAGGCCTCTGATACACTCAGGTATATATTTGAACAGCCTCAGGGAAAGGTACATATAAGTGGAGTACACCTGTAATATATTACAGACATTAAGTTGAGACTGTGAAAGAATCAGAGCATATGTATTAATACACCTTTTCTAATGTGCATGCATTGTGTACTATTACTTATTGACATTATTCATTAAGTGTAATTCCCCACTCTTTGGCCTACCGGCAGTACTTTTCAGAGGGATTCTGAGGGACAAAGCTAACATTTGTTTAGGAATCAGGGACATCCCTGAAAAGCAGTCACAGCTGGGAAGTATGGCATCTGCCCTATTCAAATATGCCAGTGTTTATCCTGTTCTGATACTGTGTGGGGTTTGTAAAGTGCTACTGAAACATTATTTCCTGCTAGAATGGCTGGTTCTCTTTTCACAGTCATGTCATGCAATTCCACAACAACTGCTGGTAAAGATCCACAGAGCAAGATTTGTGTTATGACATTCCTATTTTCCCTTTACATTCACTCATTGTAATGCATGATATATTTATTACAGCACCAACATGTTGTAATTCTACTGTGGCCTAGTGGTACTTCATGCAGTCTAGTGTGTCCAAGGTCCGGGGCTCGAGACTGACAGAGGTGTTTTATTTTGCTGCTCAGCAGAACAAGGGCCCTGCCATGCAGAGTGACTAAGGCACTTTTAAGCAGTTGTAAGCGGGTTTGCGCAGTTTGCGCGATGCTTAGCTATGCTTAGCTAAGCACACACATGCACACACTCGCTCATACCTGCTACCTACTGCTTAAAAGTGCTTACTCCTGCTAATCCCCGTGCTAATTTCTTTGAAAGAAAAGAAAATGGGAAGATAGGAAAGTGGTGAAAAAGGGGACACAAAGAGGGGAAGATAGTAGGGAAACAAGCTTGGGATGTGCAGGACGGGTGTAGGGAAGGTCCATAGCTGCCCATTTCTTTACCAGCAATAGCTGTGCATATGCAATAAATTTGGAGTGAAATTCGAAACCTTCCACCCCTGGGAGACGGGTGAGGACAACAAAGTGTGTTGTACTGCCAATTATAGTTATCAGTTTACATGTCCAGTGGACATGTGTGCGAAATGGGCAGCTATGTATGGGGCGTAATTTTTTTGTGAGTACAGATTGCCCTTTTTTTTTTTTTTTTTTTCCAGGTGAGTGTGGAAAGTGAGGTAGAGGAAATAGGTATATTTGTGGAGGTAGGTTGGGGAGGTAAACAGACAAGACAAACAAGATGCATACAGGGGCGGTGTATGACACATGGGGTGGGTGAACACAATTGACAGGGATGGATGTTTGGAAATCGCAAGTCCATGAGCACACAGACGGTAACAGTGGAACTGAGATCCCCACCCATGGGCAGTCACCACTGCACCTTCACAGCTCCGAGGGTGGCTGTGCTGGGGGCTGTGTAGGATGGGCAGGCTCACCCATGAGACGCGCCGCTCTCGCCTTGAGCTGGCGTAGGGGATCAGTGACTGAACGCTGGATCTCCCTATGCACCACAACCTGGACCCTTCGAAGGGTGACAGGTGGCCCTTCTCCACCCACGCCTGCATGGGGGAGATGAGCCCCATCCCCTGCAGTGCTTCCACCCGAAGGTGGCACAGGACCAATGGAGGAGGGGAGCCCGGCTGGGCACCGGACCTGCTGGTGCCGGGTGCAATTGCCAGCTGAGGAGGGACAGGTGGGTCTGCTAGGACTGGCCTTCCCATACGTTCTGTGATTAGGTGTGTTTAATTACAACATAAACAACAGCATTCTAAATTAGTTGCAACAGCATGCAGTAATATTCCCATTAACCCAACACACCAAGGTTCCAACAGTTGAACAGCAGGCATAACACATGCATATATTGAACGACAGTGGACATTCCAACAGCATGCAGGGATGATTGGTGGCAACAGGCCACCATGATTGCGGTGTTTGAACAGGGCACATTCATCAAGGTGAATGCAGATATTTATAGAACAATAGGACATATGTCCCAACAAATGTTTTGAGATTACACATACCCATTGAGGTGTGGAATTGCATTGTTTATGCACATACAGTAGGGCATAGAAAGAAACCTCAATTAACATCTTATAAGTACTTTTAGTCTACACTACATTCCTATTGACTGCAGGTGCATATCCCCTACATGTATTATTACACTTGCCAACATGCATTAGGTTGTGTAATGGGTTTGGCTAGTTCATTATATACCTGACCTATATCTGACATACTAACTGTCCAAGATGCAGATGTTACTGCTACATAGTTATTGATTTTATTTATATTTCTTTATCTACATATTTGGATGTGTTCACATGACATTTTCAGTTAAATTTGTACAGAACCCTACATTTCATGTAGCACACTCACATTTCTGGGGAACAAATTAACAAGCTACTCGTGTGCCAGATTTACTTATGCATGCCAGCCATTAACTGACTGTTGAGGATTGTATATATGCTTCACAGCTACTGGCACTTCCATCAACCACTTTAGATGGGACTGCCCAACTGTGGGTTGCCAGCACTTATTAAAACAGTACTATTTGTATAATGCAAGGGTACAACAACATTTCAAAGTAAGTGACACAGACACACTCCAGGTTTTATACCTTTATTAATTACATTACACACTTTTCCACAGGCTCTCTCCTTTATATGATATTACAGTGCATATGGAAGACATATTCAAGACATATTATACCTTTATTAATAGGTTAGAACACTCTTTTTCAGGCTTGCTCACTTATTTTATATGACAGTACATGCAGAGATATTATTCCGGACATATTTTACCTTTTTTAATGGGTTACTACACTCTTTTTCTGGCTCTCTGACTTATTTTATATAACAGTACATGCAGAGGAATTATTCAGGGCATTTTATGGCTGTATTATTGGGCTACAACACTTTCTTTCAGGCTCTCTCACCTATTTTATATAACAATACATGCAGAATAATTACTAACCTGCCTGGTGGCACAGCCTTAGCAGCCTATCTGCATAGGCTTGTTGATTTGCAGCACGGACACCTGCAGCTGTGAAGTAAATGAAGGGATATTGAGACATACCTATCCATTATATAGAATAAATTAGCATGTTTTACATACTTAATTCCATGGCTACCTACTCAGTAGTGGGGCATCTTGCATCCCACGGGCCTCCTGTATCCATTGGTTCAGTAGGTCCTGTTTCCATCTCTTCAGGTCTGCATGGAGGTGACGGACCTGTTCACCAGTCCGAGGAACGCCTGTGGCACTGGTGAGATCATGAGCTAACTGGTTCCAAGCCTCTGCTTTGTACTCCGTCCCTTGGAACTGGCCCTGCAGGAGTCTTGACTCATGGCAGTGGACAAGGAGCCAAACCATGTATTTTGACTCCTCAATGCCCCAGCGTTGCACTCGAAAGTGAGTACCCTCTCCAGCACCAGCCATTTTAACTGCAGATGGCAGCTACAATCAGTTATGGTGAGTATTCCCGCATATGGGGCTTAAATATGCCGCATTTCCCGCACTTTTTTGTGATTGGCCATTTTTTAAATTCTTGGCTGACTGCAGACCTGCTTAGCAATGGTTAATCTACCATTTATAAGTATATGTATGTTAACAGTGGATGTTTATCCTAAGCTGTCATGGCTTAGTGGTTCAGTACTTTGATTATGGTGCACAGTGTCCCGGGTTCAAACCTTGTCATTGCTTTTTATTTTACTACTGTCCAGACAGGCTAGGGAGTGTGGCTGAGTTTAGGCAACTTTGCTCTACATTGCCCTACGGTGCACTGGTTGGCGTGGCGCACACCTCCGCGCAAACTGATTGCACTGGGTGAAGTGCTATTTAGTTATGGGCACCTCTATTGTGCTGGGTAAAGCACTGCTTAACTACAGGCAACTATATTGCACTGGCTAAAGCGCTGCTTAACTACGGGCAACTATGTTGCGCTGGGTAAAGCGTTGCTTAACTGCAGCCAATTATATGTCTGGATCCTTTATAAATATACATTTTGTTCACTGATACATAGGCCATGTCAATGCTTTTTAGTAACATTTTAATCATATATGTCAGGAATTATTTCATATACTAATTTAAAACATAAAATAGGAAGGGGAGTGGTGGGATTCGAACCGTGAATGCCTCCTCTTTGCACGAAGGCTCTACCACTACGCTATTTGGCATAATTTGCATAAACATTCCTTATTATGATCTTCCATGTCATGATTGCTAACTGAAGCTAAGCAATGGGCACACCCGCACACACGTGCAAATATGGGCAGCTATATCAGGAATTAGAAAAAAAATTTAAGTTTTACTTTTTATAACTGTGCTGGGGGTTTACAATGTCAGGGAGTGTAGTGTTGGGTACGTGGACATTTGAGCGGACTCGGTCTTGTGTGTTGACATTTTACAATACAGACACTTGCTGGGGCGTGGACCTTTGGACTGCTCGGCAGTCAGACACGCCCCCTGCTTTCCTGCACGGTCTGTGTTAGACTTGGAGTGGAGTCAGTGTGCCCGCATGAATATGCATGGCTCACTGACGTCATACCTTTCAACTGCAGTCTCAGAGTAAGACTTATTTAGTCTTACATGGAGGATTCGTGAATCTGGAGGGTTGTGTCTTTCTGTACATGTAGTCATTGGGTGTAGCACTTTCAATGATCAATGCTACTTTTGTCTTCCTTTCATGGACAACTATGTCTGGTTTTCTTGCATCTAGTTTTTGAACAGTTGGTAATGGGTCATCCCATGTGATAAAAACTTCTTTACTATAATACTTTATGGCTCATGTTTCCATTGTTTTTCAGTTACTTCAATATTATAATGTTTTCACAATCCCCAGTGCAGCACTCTTGCTACATCATTATGCCTTTCAGTATACAGTCCTTCTCCCATTGGTATATTTATTTATTTATTTCAGTTTGTTAACTGGGAAAGTCCATTAGGCCAAGGTAGCCCATTTTCAATGGAGGCCAGAGGAGAAAAGCTCCAGACAGAAAGACAATATACACTATATAATGTTTTAGTATAGCATATGAGAACAACAGTTTAACATTCAATATACAGCAAGGCAAGATTTTACATATCTTGAATATATATGAGCTGAGTCACTTATAAGATATTAGCAAAACAATAAATTTATGTTCATTTAATACACTACATGTATTTAGGCAAAGGAATTTTAGAGAGAGGAATTGAAACTAGTCAGAAACTCCAAAACTATAAGTTAGGGCAGAAAGAGCAAATTAGTTTACAGCTTGGACTTTGTTCCTAGATGTCAGTTCTGTTTCCAGTATTAATTTTAGTCTTTTAAAATATTCTTTACTAAGTCTTATTCACATTTGTTCATGTTTTATTGTTGTTCCTTCATCAATTCTCAAATATTTATATGCTCCCTCTTGTTCAAGTTCTTTTATATACCATTCCTGTCTCAGGCTGATGTTTGCTGCAGTTTTCCTGCTTTAGCAGTTGATTCTGCACATTATCAAGACCAAATGACATTCTTATATCATATGAAAACATTTTGACCACTTGCAGTTGTGCTTTCAGTTCCTTGTCTGATTAACTATACTGTTTTAAATCATCCACAAAAAGAAGATGAGAAATCTTTACACTCTGTTGTTTTTTGGGACCTAAATGGCAGCCATGACCTAATCAGTTAAGTAGACAGCTTAATGGGTTAAGGACAAGACAAAAGAGCAGTGGTGACAAACAGTTATCGTGGAATATCCCTCTTTGAATTGTTATCCCTGGAATAATAATTTGTCATTTTTCATGGCTTAACTGCAAAGTGGTTTGCCACTGTTTCATGGTCACTGTAATGTAATGGCTCACTGTAGAGTATGTTATATATTTTTCAACACTGTGGAAAACTGTCAAATGCTTTTTTCTTCCCCTTTTTACAGTTCTCCATTATGACTTAATTTAACAACAAATGATCCTTTGTTCCATATGACTTTCTATTGTTACCCTTTTGTTCTATTGTCATGGTTGTTTTCTTCTAAATGACTACAAACTCTGTTGGCATCAATTCCCATTTATATTTTATATGTCATCCTAAGGCATGTTATTGGTTTATAGTTTTTAGGATTGCTTGGAGGTTTGCTCTTAAGTAGTAGTATTGCTTTTCCTGTTGTTAAACAGGTTGGTGTCTGTTTGGGGTGTGCACCTAAATAGCTCTTATTCATGGCTAAATCTTCATGTAAAGATGTTAATACTTTTAACCAGAAGTTAGGTACTGCATCTGGGCCTGGGGTTTCCAGTTAGGAGCTTTTCTTAACTTTTGTTTTAATATTTCTGGCCATTACTTCATCCCATTTCATATCCTGTACATTTGAACTTCTTATTTTTTATTTTGCTTCTTCTATCCATTCAGTATCTTTATTATGTTCCACAGGATCTTCATAGATATTTCTCCAAAATGTATACATTTCTTGTAGTGTTTCATTTCCTTTTGCCTTGTTTCCCAGTTGTCTATAAAACTTTTTTCGGTCATCAAGAAATTTTTTATTTACTACTTTTCCCTAACATACTCACAGTATGTGGTGATCTCAAGGTAATTTCAGTCTGTTCTAACATAAAACTACATTGGTTACATGCACCACAATGTCTAGTACCCCTGTATTTGTTATTAAGAAAACTGATTATGGGGTGTTCCACTAAAAACTTTGGATTTTTACCAGTTTTAAACAAGAATTTGGGGGTTTCACTCAAAATCATGTGAATGCCCATGCCTCCCTTAAAAACTCTCCATTTCTTGACAATGAGAGTTTTGATTTCTTTGGAATAAGAATCAAAAGTAATCGCCATTGAATGGGAAAATACTTTAGAGTTAGTTGAATTGTTCTGTAAAGTAGGTGTCACATGAAAATTGTCCACCCCAATAATGGTTTATACTTGGTACCCCATCCATTTGGTATTTCAAAAGTAGTATTACGCAAAAGATCAAATGGATAACCCTTTCTGAATACATTTGAATCAAGTTATTCACTTCAAGCTTAAAATTAATAGCATTGGAATACATTCTGGCTACCCTTACAAGATGCCTCCTTAAAAATGTTTTTCTTCATGTACTATGGGTGGGAACTGTTATACACTAAACAACTGTTAGAAAATGTAGGCTTTCTAAACTAAGTCTAAGGTATTTTCCTGTTCAGCGGTGATTCCCTTTGATTCTTATTCCAAAGAAATAAAAACTATGATTGTGAAGAATTAGAGAGATAAAAATCTAAAGTTTTTAGTGGAACACCCCACAATCAATTTCCTTAATGACAAACACAGGGATACTAGACGTTGTGGTGCATGTAACAAATGTAGTTTTATATTAGAATGGACTGAAATTACCTTGGGATCAATACTTACTATGATTAGGTTAGGGGATGGTAATTGTGGCACTAAAGGTTTAGTTTATTTAGCATTATGCATTGGATGTAACAATTTTTATGTAGTAAAAACTGAAAGACAATTTTGAAAGAGAATATACGAACATATTGATATGATTGCTTAATGTAATACCAACAGTTCATTATACAGACATACACTTAGTTATCCTTAATTCACTAAATTCTAATTTGGAATGCTTGAAATTGTTCCTAGAAGTGTAACAGGAGGTACTTGGGAAACAGATCAAAAATAAAGAATTAATTTGGCAACTTAGACTTAATGCTGCATGTAGACCAGAGCTGAATGAATATATGTCAAATACACCTATTTTAGAATTAAGAGCAACTGATTTATAAGACACTATTGTTTTAGAACATTTTTGTTTGTGGTGTAAAACATTTAATGTCTTTTTAGATATGTACTGCTTTTTAGGAACTAGCGCTTTAAGTTTTTAATTGAAAGCATCACACACTTTTTCAAATAAATTATATAACGGTTTTAATTATGGTAATTAAAGGGTTCTCATGAAGTCCCATGCTAGAGGAACAAAAGCACTCAACTGTTCTGTGCTGGTTTTATAATAGTTGTTTATTTAGTTTACAATACATTCACTTTGGCTTGTGTTTTTTCTGCAGAGATTGGTCCTTTTGGTGAGCCTGCTATGTAGTCAGACACTACGTAAACCTGCATATTGAATTTTTGGTTTGATTTTGGCTGCACGTTCACATGCTGTTGATTTTTACAAGTGTTTGGTTATTTCAGCTTGGCTGTGTTTGCTAGTGTTGATTCCATGAACTGAGGTGTTAAATGTAAGGACCAAACGGAACGTGTTCTGTACCTAAAATGGGTGCTGTTGCTCCGGATTTGCACAAAGAAATTGAACTTAACACTACATACCCTGAGGGTGACTTGACCCCGTTGTTTGCTTTGCTCACACAAGTTTCTTGTTTTCAAAGCACCTTGGATAAGTTTTGTATGCCTTCTATGTCTTCCGATTTGAGTCGTTATACTTCTCCCCTTTTAGTGACGTTACGCAAATAGATGGGTTTATCCAAGGCTGTGTTCAAGAAGCAATGAGACTTCCCAAAGGATTTGTTCCCAGCTGACAAGGAACTCTTATTTCCAGTGAGTTTATTAATAATTAAAACAATGAACTTCAATGATGGTTCAATGGAGACTTGGCTTTCAATTTCACATTCACTGGCCATTCACAATGTAGTTTTCAGAATATGCTAAATGATTTTGAACTGAAAATGAAAAAGGTGTGTAATTTACAAATAGATAATTTTATATTTAATGGAATGTGATAAAAGTAAAAGGGTACTAAAAGGACATAGAATGTTCAAATTTCCAAATGGACTTGTCCTGGACAATTTGGAATACTTAGAACTTCTGGAAATATTTGATAGGCATGGGACTGAGTTGTTACACTTTATTAAAGGGGTGATTACAGAGGACCTACATCAATTTTTGGTGAACAAACACCTGGTCATTCCAACAGTGTTTGGTATACCCAAGATTCACAAAAATATACTAACCCCTCCCTTACCGTCTGATCATGGTTGCTCACAACTCTATTACTTATTCTCTTGGTGTTTATATTGATGGAATTTAAAAAAAAAAACTTTGAATCCAGTGGAACATAGGTTCATAGGTAGGTACTAGGCTATTGGCCCAAGGGCCTAAGTAAGCCTAGCCAACAAGGTTCCCTGGCTTATGCCACCCAAGAAAGTTATTTTCCTGTGCCCCTGTCAAACAGAGCCACAGAAGTGATCCCTGTGATGTATTTCCTATTTCCCATCCACTCATCAAGATTTTTCTTGAAGAGTGCTAATGAGGAACTTTGCTTGACATAGATGGGTAGTTTATTCCAGAGTATAGGAAGTCTCTGGGACAGGAATCTATCCCCCCAGCATGTTCTGTTTATTATGGTGACAAGGTTTAGGTCCCTAGAGCATGTAGCTTGGAGGGTGTGGGCTTTCTTTAGGTGCAGCATGTCCAACAGCTCTGGGTTTGACATAGCTTTATATGTTAGGCAGAGATCACCTCGGAGTAGGCGATATGCTATGGAGTAAAGCTGGAGTGTTTTGAGACGGTCAGTGTAGGGCATATGTTTGAGGCCAGTAATCCTCTTTGTGAGGTACTTCTGTGGCCTTTTCAGCTGCTGCAGATGTCTTGTGAAGTACATTCCAAAAGGGGCATTGTACTCTATAATGGGTCTAATGAGTGTCGAGTAGAGGGGGAACAATGACCTCTTTTTTCCTGGATGAAAACCCTTTTGTGATGAGGTGTGCCATGTAGAAGGATTTCCTGACTACCGTGGTGATGTGATTATCAAAGGAGAGACTACTGTCCACCTGGGGCCCAAGGTCTCTTATCACACATTTGGCATTAAGTAGACTGCCGCCTATGTAGTAGTTCATGGGCACAGAGGTTTTACCAAAGGGGATGACAATGCAATTTTTGGCATTGAGCTTGAGGCCATGGCTCTGACACCAGGCATCTGTCTCAGTGAGGCCCTTCTGTATGATATCCGCATCATTTCGGGACTCGACTATGGCTCCTAGTTTGCAGTCATCTGCGAACTTCGTTATGCAAAGGCCTTCTGTGTTAGCCTGTACTTCAGAGAAGTAGATACCAAACAGGAGAGGTCCCAGGACTGAACCCTGTGGTACTCCACTTGACACTGGTTTGAAGTTAGATTTGGAGTCTGCAACTTTTACAGTGTGGATTCTGTCAGTAAGCCAGTTGGCAACCCATCTTGTGACATAAGGATTTATACCTAGTTTAGTGAGTTTATCTATAAGTGCAGAATGGGGGATGGTGTTGAAAGCCTTTGTGAGGTCAAGGTAGACCACCTTACCCTCATCTACAGCTTTGGTGACTGCCTCAAAGAAGTCGATCAGGTTCAGGAGGCATGATGTACCTTTCACAAACCTGAACTGGATGGGGTCCAGAGTTTGGTGGTTACCAATGTCTTTGTTTATGAGTTCCATGATGATACATCCCATGACCTTACAGACTAGGCTCGTCAGGCTAATAGGGCGATAGTTCCTGGGATCAGTGCTGGCTCCCCCTTTGTGGAGTGCAATAACTGTTGCTTTGCGCCATTCAGTGGGTGCAAAGCCTGATGTGAGACTATGATTGAACATGGTGCTTAGGTGGGGAGCCAGTTCATTCTGAAGTTCGTGTAAAACGCAGCCTGGGATGTTGTCCTGTCCCATGGATGCTGTGTTTTTGGCTTTAGAAATTGCAGCTTTTACCTGTGTAATTGTGATTACAAGGACTCTGCTTTCTTCCTGTATAGATATGGGCCCTTTGGGGGGGTGAGAGGGGGTAAAGTTAGCAATGAACCTATCTGCCAGGATGTTGGCAATATCAGTTGGTTCTGTAATTTTTGTGCCGTTGTGCTGTAACTCAGAGCAGATCTGGATGTTGCCACTGAGATTCCTGACATAGCTATAGAATGCTTTGTGGTTGTCCTTAGAATCAGTGGTTATTTTGTTTTCATAGCTAGCTTTGGAGGATCTTATAAGGGATCTTAGCTTCTTACTGAGGCTGACCAGGGAGCTCCTCCACTCATGGTATTTTATTCTCTTTTGCAACAGTTTTTTTCCTTTTGTTGTAGAGTTTGTTTATGGCAGGGGACTACCAGATTGGCGTCCTTTTTTTGGAGGATAGCATCTTGGTTCTGTTCGGGATAGCACGATCCATGCACTTGTGTAAGTGCTTATAGAGTGCGTTTGTGTAGGATTCAGCAATCATAACTGTATTGTCCATCTGCATGGGTGTCATGAAGTTGGCCACTTCTGTCTTAAGAAGCATGAAGTTGGCTTTGGAGAAATTTTTTACCATGGTTTCCTTAATGAGGGGTAGGGGTGGGATGTGGATATCTAGAGTGATTAGCTTATGGTTGGATCTGACCGAGCAGTTGACTTCAGGTATGGAACACCGGTCACGCCTCTTGGTAATGATTAGGTCTAGGATATTGTTGCCCCTGGCGGGGATGTGGATAAGTTGATCCAGGGCATTGGAATTTATGAATTCCCGAAAGCGTTGAGCGAAGGAGTTGGTACATGAGTAGTTTTCTCAGTTAATGATGGGGTAGTTGAAATTGCCCATTATTAGGATGTTTGGTTGAACCCTAATATTTTCCAGTAAATCAAGAAAAGAGGAGTGGGTATCCTGGGGCATGGTGAAGGATCTTTTGCAAGCTACAATTTGGATTTCAGTTTTGCCCCGAGTCAGTTGCACTTGGATAACCTCAGCTGCATTATGCTGAGCAACTAACCTGAAGGTGTGGATATCCTCAATGGATATGGACACACCTCTGCCTTTGGTGTTCCATTCCAGGTTAGATGTCTGAAAAGTGTAGTATGAGTTATAGCCTGGTAATGCAGGGCTGCACTCTGGAGCCTTGATCTATATATTAAAAGATTCCTGGGATGTTTTAACCAAAATTAAACATAATTATTTTGGTGAAAATTGTAGCCTTTTGACAGTGGATTTGATGGATTTGTTTACTTCCATACCTCATAGGTTAGAATTTTTCATGAGGCTATACTTGAACTTTCCAATTTAAACAATACATATCAATTTTGTGAATGAAGTCATGGAAATTATTTTACATAACAATTGTATTACTTTTGAAGGGGAGTTTGTTAGACAGATAAAAGGGGTGGCTGGGTGGGGGCTAGTTGTGCCCCTATATATGCAAACCTTGTTATGTATAGTTGAGAAAAGACTTGTGCATTGAATTCTAGGTTTAAAGACAGTTAGTGCACCTATTTACACTTTTTGGATGATATTTTTATTTTATGGAAGGATGCAGGATTATTTAAAGCTGAATTTTTGCTTTACATTAATAATACAACCCCATTTTTGAGATTTACACACTCACATTATATTGACCAAATTGATAATTTGGATGTTACAATTTTCAAAAATACATTCAATGGTTGTTTTGGCTCTATAATGTTTAGAAAGCCTACTTTTTCTAACAGTTATTTAGAGTATAACAGTTGCCACTCATGGTACATGAAGAAAAACATTTTTAAGGGGTAATTTGTAAGGGTAGCCAGAATGTGTTCTGATGTTATTAATTTTAAGTTTCAAGTGAATAATTTGATTCAAATATTTTCAGAAAGGGGTTAGCCATTTGATCTCTTGCATAATATTAGTGCTGAAATACTAAACAAATGGGGCACCAAGTATAAACCATTATTCAAGGTTGACAATTTTCATGTGATGCCTACTTTACAGAACAATTCATCTAAGTCTAAGGTCTTTTCCCATTTGATGGTGATTCCCTTTGGTTCTTACTTCAAAGAAATCAAAACTATCATTGTCAAGAACTGGAGAGTTTTTAAGGGGGACACAGACATTTACACAATTTTGGGTGAATCCCCCAAATTCCTGTTTAAAACTGGTAAAAATCTGATGTTTTTATTGTAACACTCCAAAATTAATTTCCTTAATAACAAACACAGGGGTACTAGATGTTGTGGTGTGTGTAACCAATGTAGTTTTTTACAATAGAATGGACTGAAATTAACTTGGGATCACCAGCTACTGTGATTAGGTTAGTGGATGGTAATTTTGGCACTAAAGGGTTAGTTTATTTAGCATTATGCATTGGATATATCAATTTTTATGTAGGAAAAACTGAAAGACAGTTTAGAAAGAGAATATACAAACACATCCATGCAATTGCTAAATGCAATATCAATAATTTTTTATACAAACATCTACCTAGTTGCCCTTTGTTCACTAAATTCCTGTTTAGATTACCTGAAATTATTCCTAGATGTGAAACAGGAGGTTCTTAGGAAATCATAATCAAATCAAAAAGAATTAATTTGGCAACTTAGAATTAATGCTGCATGTAGACCAGGTTTGAATGAATATATGTTAGTTACACCTATTTTAAAATCAAGAGCAGCTGATTGATAAGACACAATTGTTTTAGAGCATTTTTGTTTGTGGTGTAAAAATCTTTTGTCATTTTAGTATGTGCTGCTTTTTAGGTTCTAGCTCTTTACGTTTTTAATTGAAAGCATCACACGATTTTTCAAATAAATTATATAATGGTTTTATTGATGGTAATTAAATGGTTCTGATGAAATCCCATGCTACAGGGATGAAAGCACTCAACTGTTCTATGCTGGTTTTATAATATATTTATTTAGTTTGTAATACATTCAATATGGAGAAAAATCCTGGCTGACATGTTTTTTTTCTGGTGAGATTGGTCTGTTCAGTGAGGCTGGTATCTGGTCAGACACTACATGCATTTTTTATTGAGTTCTTGATTTTTTATATTGTGAAATTGTCCATATCTGGATGCCTTTCCCTGTATTTTATTTTGAATATGTTTGGGGGTGCTTTTAGGTATTGATTAATTTGGTTTTCTCCTTTGCATTAATATTGCATCATATCAAATCTCTCTTTCTTTCCGCTGCCCATACTTCTGTGTCATGCCTTTCAAAAATCTCAAGATTTTGTTCTTTATATTTTTGGATTTCCTCAGTCACTTCTTTTTCCAATTGGCCCAAGGTTTCTTGCTCTATATAATGTTTTTCATAAATCTGTTGCATTAATGAACACAAATTTTTATATGAAGCTTCTATCAGTTTTTCCTGTGGAAGTGTTTTCTTTCCTCTAGTTTCTCTTTTAATCTTTTCATATATCTTCTGTCTGAAAATTCTTTGCTTCTTGCATAATAGTAACAATACATAATTTCTTTCTTATCCTCCATAGTCCACTCTATTGTCTTTATGGCTCTTTATTGGACAATCAGTTTTTGAGATTTTTCTGGACTACTACTTACTTCTACAATAAAGGGAGCTATCCTTCCCCTGTGCCTGGCCTAACCCCATTGTAGGAATGCTTCTGTAACTTGAGGATTCTACACTGTCATTTTTTTCCAGTCCTGGACTCCTGCCACCAGTGCACGTACCAGGATTGGGCACTTTTTTATCCTGGGTCTTGTGCACACAACTCTCTTTTTTATTTTTCAACCTACTTTCTGTCCAAGATATATGCTATATAAAATACAGTTTATATATCAGTGTCATCTTGGTGAGATGTTGTGAAAAACAGGGTCCATCTCATGAAGGTACTCACCAAGACTTGAGGATGAATTTGGTTCCAGCAATACTACTCTGCTTTGCTTGCTGATGTATCATCCCTCCATTCGGACCTCCACTAGAACCTTTTTATACTAATCACTATTCTCTTTGTATATTCAACTTTATAATACTATAGTCCGCTTTCATGGTACTAGTTCTGTTTACTTCCCTAAATCATATCCTAAAAACCACACTGTCATAAAGTACAGATGACAGCCATTCCATATTCTATAGCCTGCTAATATACTAGCAGAAAATATTAATATACACATAGTCAAGAACCTGCTAATTGTTTTTTTTTACTATGTTCTTTTAAGTAGTTGTACAATAAAATGCAGGCAGTTCACTTTTCAGATTTGCTTTAGCAGTAATTTCTTCATGATTTAACAATGACAGTATGCTGTCTATGTATTCTAGAAATATAGCTTCATTGAATGGCTGTAATGTGTTGGTCTTAGCACTGTAACCTTTATCAATTCATTTCTGAGATATGAAAAAACCTTCATGTTCCTGTTGTACATCTTCTTTCAGACATCTATAAGTAATTCCTGGTGTCCTAGCTGTCAGCATATAATTTCTGTCAACATCTAGCAGGACCTCACAGTGTCCTACATGTCATCATCTGTCTTCTTGGTACCATCTGGCAGGACCTCATGGTGTCCTACATGTAATCATCTATCTTTTTTCAGCCATCTAGAAGGAATTCCTTGTGTCCTAGCTGTCAACATATAATGTATGTCAACATCTAGCAAGACCTCACAGTGTTTTACATGTCATCATGATCATCTATCTTCTTGATATCTGGCAGGACCTCATATATGTCCTACTTGTCATCATCTATCTTCTTGATACCATCTAGAAGGAATTCCCGGTCTCCTAGCTGTCAACATATAATGCCTGTCAACATCTAGCAGGACCACACAATGTCCTATGTGTCATCATCTATCTTCTTGAAACCATCTAGCAGGACCTCATAAATTTCCTACATGTCACATTCTAAGCTTATCTCATATTCTTATGCAGCCATTCAGCCATACTTTGTACTTTCTTCCCCTTCCATAGGTGTATCTTTCAACTATATCATTTCCTTCTGAAATCAGACACCCACCTCTGTTCTGTAAATGCTTATGTTCACTTTTCATAAGTTCATAGGTGTTTACAAGGCTAATGACCACAAGGGCCTTTTTAAGCCTAGCCATGCATCCCAAATCTCTGCAAAGTTCTAATACCATTGAGAAGTCTAAGCAGGAGCTTGGGAGATGAAACATTTACAAGGAGGAGCCTGGGAAATGAAGCATTTACAGGTTGCCTGTGTCCATTAGAGACATAGGTGCCAAACCAGAAATTAATTTCCTGTTCTCTATCTAATTGTCCAAGTTGCACTTGAATTGGGTTAGGGAGGAACTCTGCTTCACATGGATGTAAGCCTGTTCCAGAGACGGGGCAGTTTCTGGGATACATACCTGTCTCTCCATCAGGTATGTACCAATCTCTTGAGTTTGTCAACGATGCCCAAGTGGGGTATTGTGTTAAATGCCTTGGCCAGGTGAAGGTAGGGTCTATATTAGAATATCGAAATTTCACAATTTCGAATGTTCTAATATTGACCTATATTCAGCGAACACTGAAAATAGCGAAACGACAGAAAAACAAATTTTTTCCTGGAGAAAGAATTTGGTTGTCCATTTCTGTCGTTTCACTATTTTCAGTGCTGTGGTGGAAAGTTATGGGTCGGGTTCAGGTAAGTGTGCGATTGGGTACGGGTTAGGTGAGTTAGGGTTAGGGCGCGGGTCAGGTATGTGTGCAATTGTGTGGATGTGAGGGTTAGGGCGGGTTAGGTGGGTTAGGGTGTGAGTTAGGTATGTGTGCAATTGTGTGGACGTGAGGGTTAAGGCGGGTTAGGTGAGTTAGGGTTAGGGTGCGAGTGAGGTGAGTGTGTGATAGTGACGGACCTTAGGCTTAGGGTTTGGGTTAAGGTAAGTGGATAGTTAGTGGTGTTTGTACAGTTTAGTGTAGGGTTAGCTGTAAGATTTTAGGTGTATGTGTGTGGATTGCTGTTTGTTTAGTGTGCTTGTGTTGTGTGTATGTGTTTTGGAACAGCACATTTTTTTCCCTAGGAAAAAATTCTCTGTTCTGCATGTTCAATGTTGTCAGAATTCGCTGAAAAGGGGTCGATGTTAGTACATTCGAAATTGTGAAATTTCAATGTTTTAATATAGACCCGTGAAGGTAGGCAGTGTGAACCATTTTGCCATCATCCTTTGCTTTGGTGACCTTCTCAAAGAAGTCCACCAGGTTCAGTAGGCATAACGTGCCCTTGACGAAACCATACTGGGTTGGGTCCAGTGTCTGGAAGTTTACTATATCACTATTGATCATTTCCATGATAATTCTTTCCATGGCTTTACATATAAGACTAGTGAGACTTATGGGTCTGTAGTTTCCACAATCTGTAGCTATCCTACCTTTGGTGACTGTTGCTGTTCTCCATTCATGAGCCACAAAGCCTGTTTGGAGGCTACAGTTAAATAGCAGTTCCAGAGGGCCTGATAGGTCATATTTCATGCTATTTATAAGACATCCTGGGATATTGTCTGGGCCCATTGATGCAGTGTTCTTGACCATAGAGGTAGTATTAGGGATCTGTTCCCTGGTAATAGCGGGGGGGGGGGGGCTTATATTTGATGGTATTTCCTAAGGGAAGGTTGAGAGGGGAGAGAGGGGTAAAGTTGGAGCTGAATTTATCTGCCAGTAGGTTTGCTATATCTTCTGGCTCAGTATAGGTGGCTCCATTTCCAATGAATTCTGCACACAATTGTATACTGCCTTTGCATTTGTGTACATAGCTAAAGAATGTGCTGTGGTTGTCCTTGGCCTGGAAGGCCAACTTTAGCTCAAATTTGGCTTTGGTAGATTTTATTTTTCCTCTTAGTTGCTTGTTTAGTCTGATAAGAGTGCTTTCTTCTGATGGGTGCTGCACTTACTAATTTTTGCCACAATTTTTTTTCCTTCTGTTACACAGTCTATTGATTTTGTGATTCCATCACAGAAGTTTGTTTTTGAGTTAGTTCTGTACTTCATCCTGGTGGGTACAGCTGCTTCAATGCAGCTATTAACCTACTTGTACAGGGTTTCTGTGAACAGTTCTGCACAGGCACCAGTGTTTGCAGGTTTTATGGGGGCTTCAAATTCTGTCAGGTTATCATTTAATGGCAGGAAGTAGCCTTATTTAAAATAAAATAAAATGAAAATAACAACAACCAATTTAGCCATTTACAAAACCTCTGTTAGCATCAGTATATGTATGACCCACCTCCTAAAGGGATGCATTCTCTGACCCCAGTTACCACCCAAAAACCCACTGTAAAAAGACTAGCCTCTAATCATACTGCTCGAGGAAACACAAACAGCACAGAAGTATTTAGAGATAGTGTTTTCAGTATAAAAAAATTTTTTATGCAAAACTAAGACTGTTAATTTTATTTAATTCATCTACTTCTACTGTTTTTTCCTGACAGCTCTGTAAAATAAAATTTAAATTAAAAAGATCTAACACCTAACATAGCATCAACCCACAGCTAACAGATATACAATTACACATCATCTCTGCAGTACCTTCTACCATACAAAAGACTTTTGTTTTCTTTTTTTTTTTTGGTGCTTTAATAATTGCATTGCCATAATTCATTAACCTGCTACATAGCTTCCATACCTTGGACATTACTTCCTCATTCTTCAAAAGGAGACACAAATCATCTACATTTGGTATTACCATAGGCTACACTATATCTCTTCTGAAAGTTTTGGTGATTATCAAACCCTCACCCAGAATCATGACTAGCAAGTCTATATAACAGATGAGCAAAAGATAACTTTGATCAATTCGTTATACCCTCCACCTCACTCATTCCTACTGAAATAGCCATTAACTAAAGTCTATCAGTCTTCTCTCTAGTACTGCTTTCTCATGATAAGGATAACATCCATAAGAAACTCTATGTCTGACGACTTAGCTTACAGTTTATCATATCTAACTTTATCAAATGCTGTTTTCTTGGTCCAGCTCAGTTTCATGACCAGGAATCCCCACATTAGACTCTCTAGAAATGCATCCCTGACTCTACATGAGGAACCCACTGTATTCCTCCCACCTTCTATTCTACAAACCCAATGTTGATAACTTGTAGCCAGAAAGACTTTGCTATATTGTTTCTGTTCGACTCTCGGCTGGAGTGCCTTCTGTGTGGAGTCTGCATGTCCTCTCCACGTTTGAGTGATGTTTAAAGACATGCAGGTAGGTGTGTGTGTGAATGGGTGTGCCTTATTTGAAGGTTGGGCATAGGGCTGGCAACTCAGCACCATAAAAAAATCCACTGCCAATCATTAGCGGACCGGAGTTCCGCTGTGGTGACCCCTAACCGGGAAAAGCTGAAAGACATTAGTTTTAGTTTTAGTTTCCGTAATCCTTTCAGTAGTACTTCACAATCAGTATTTAATAAATATAAATGGATAGGAAAGTGTAGTTAGGCAGCATAGGATGATGGTTTGTAGGATGACATTGGTGATCAAGAAGAGGAGGAAGAGTGTGAGGGCAGCAGCAAGGATCAAGTGGTGGCAATTGAAAAAGGGTAATTGTAAGGTGGAGTTCAGGGAAGATTTAAGACAGGCACTGGGTGGCAGTGAAGAGTTACCGAATAGCTGGGTAACTACAGCAGAGCTAGTAAGAGAGATGGCTATAAAGGTGCTTGGTGTGACATCTGGAAAGAGGAAGGCGGACAAGGAGACCTGGTGGTGGAATGAGGAAGTACATGAGAGTATACAGAGAAAGAGGTTGGCGGAGAAGAGGTGGGATTGTCAGAGAGATGAAGAAAGTAGACAGGAGTATAAGGAGATGAAGTGTATGGCAAAGAGAGAGATGGCGAAGGCTAAGGATAAGGCGTATGAAGAGTTGTATGAAAGGTTGGACACTAAGGAGGGAGAAAAGGACCTGTACCAATTGGCTAGACAGAGGGACCGAGCTATTAAAGATATGCAGCAGGTAAGGGTGATAAAGGATAATGAGGGAAACGTACTCACAAGCGAGGAGAGTGTGTTGAGCAGATGGAATGAGTACTTTGAGGGGCTGATGAATGAAGAGAATGAGAGGGATAGAAGGTTGGATAATGTGCGGATAGTGAATCATGAAGTGCAGTGGATTAGCAAGGAGGAAGTAAGGATAGCTATGAAGAGGATGAAGAATGGAAAGGCTGTTGGACCAGATGACATACCTGTGGAAGCATGGAGGTATTTAGGTGAAGTGGCAGTGGAGTTTTTAACTAGATTGTTTAATGAAATCTTGGAAAGTGAGAGGATGCCTGAGGAATGGAGAAAAAGTGTTTTGGTACCGATTTTTAAGAATAAGGGTGATGTGCAGAGCTGTTGTAACTACAGATGGATTAAATTGTTCAGTCACAGCATGAAATTATGGGAAAGAGTAGTAGAAGCTAGGTTAAGAAAGGAGGTAACGATTAGTGATCAACAGTATGGTTTCATGCCAGGAAAGAGCACTACATATGTGATGTTTGCTCTGAGAGTGTTGATTGAGAAGTACAGAGAAGGTCAGAAGGAGTTGCATTGTGTCTTTGTGGATTTAGAGAAAGCATATGACAGGGTGCCTAGAGAGGAGTTGTGGTATTGTATGAGGAAGTCGGGAGTGTCAGAGAAGTATGTTAGAGTGGTACAGGATATGTACGAGGGTAGTGTGACAGTGGTGAGGTCTGTGTGGGAGTGATGGATGCGTTTAAGGTGGAGGTGGGATTACATCAAGGGTCAGCTCTGAGCCCTTTCTTATTTGCAATGGTGATGGACAGGTTGACAGACGAGATTAGACAGGAGTCCCTGTGGACAATGATGTTTGCAGATGACATTGTGATCTGTAGTGAGAGTAGGCAACAGGTGGAGGAGATCCTGGAGAGGTGGATATATGCTCCAGAGAGAAGAGGAATGAAGGTCAGCAGGACTAAGACAGAATGTGTGTGTGAATGTGAGGGAGGATAGAGGAATGGTGAGGATGCAGGGAGTAGAGGTGGTGAAGGTGGATGAGTTTTTTAAATACTTGGGATCAACAGTTCAGAGTAATGGTGAGTGTGGGAGAGAGGTGAAGAAGAGAGTACAGGCAGGATGTAATGGGTGGAGAAGAGTGTCAGGAGTGATTTGTGATAGACGAGTACCAGTAAGAGTGAAAGGGAAGGTCTACAAGAGGGTAGTGAGACCAGCTGTGTTATATGGGTTGGAGACAGTGGCACTGACAAAAAGGCAGGAGTCAGAGCTGGACGTGACAGAGTTAAAGATGTTAAGATTTGTACTGGGTGTGATGAGGGTGGGCAGGATTAGGAATAAGTATATTAGAGGGTCAGCCCAGATTGGAAGGTTTGGAGACAAAGCCAGAGAGGCAAGATTACATTGGTTTGGACATGTGCTGAGGAGGGATGCAGAGTATATTGGGAAAAAGATGCTAAGGATGAAGCTGCCAGATAACATGAAAAGAGGAAGGCCTATGATGAGGTTTATGGATGTGGTGAGAGAGGACATGCAGGTGGTTGGTGTGACAGAGCAAGATGCAGAGGACAGGAAGAAATGGAAACAGATAATCTGCTGTGGCGACCCCTAACGGCAGCAGCCGAAAGAAGAAGAGCCTTCAATAACTTGTGTACTCAATGCTTTTTAACAAGAAAAAAGGCACCCTTCTTAAAGTTGTCACCCCTCTTGACTTGAATTGTCATACAAAATACACACAAATTCCTTTCTAAAAAAAAACAAAAAAAAAAAACATATTTTTACATCTCAGGAGAGGGGCTGCCAGTCCCCAGGCTTGTGTTTTTTGCTAAATTCTAAATCACTTCTACAGTTCTTCTCATGTAATAGCCTTATTCAGGGCATCATTCTCTACAAATCTGTGTGCTACTTCAGAAACTCTAAATAACTCCTCAAGCCACTGAGTCATTGCTTCCACTTTTTCTTTGTGGTCCATTACTTGTATTACCCTTGGCTCCATGCTACAGGGGATAAAGACCTGACCATGATCCAGTCAACCTGACCTTGAGAGGGGATGAGTAGGGAAGAGTCAGATACCAGGTCACCCATCCTTGGGACATGATGAGGTTGGTCCAATCTGCTGCAAAGACTTGTGGGACCAAACGTCCAGGAACAATGAGGATGTCAGCTTGGTGCTACAAAGCCAGTAATGGTTGCCCTCACTGACTATGTGGGTGACAACAAACACACACAGAGGGAGGACATAGAAGACCATCACAATGATGTAAGTGCCCACATCAGTCAGCCAGGAGAGGAGTTAAGGCTAATGTATACACCCTCACAGCCTGCATATGGAATTATGTAACTGTTGGAGTGAGGGTGTGCTGTTATTTCCCAGCCTGGAGACCATTAAGGTCCAGTCATGAAACACAGATGGCCTTAGACAACAGGGATACATCCAGGCCCTCTGGCTGTTGGGACAAGGACATTACCTGCCTGACTGATGCAGAGAGGAAAGAAGAGATGTAAGAACACAAAACACTCCATGGCTGCCTGGATGATGCCTTCTCCTCTGGTTGACTGCCAACTTCTTGTAGTTGGATTCTTTTGCAAAACAGAATTAATTTGCTCAAGAAGGATAGGGGAGGCAAATGGTTTAACAGGCCCAGTGGGAAAAAGCACATAGGAAAACAAATCCAGAAACAAACTGTCACTAGATATAAATAGATGTATTTAAAAGAGTTTAGCACTTTTGTTCTCCTTCTTTTACTAATAGAACTTCATCAGGACAGAGCAATACATTACTTACCTCACACTGATACCTATTAATTTGCTTATACTTAAGCTAAAAACTTTATTCTTCAAACCCAGATTCATAGCTCTGAACTGTTCCCGATTATGCAAAATGTTCCTCATTTTTTTCTCCTGTGTTTGCTCTGTCCATTGTGACATTTTTTAATTTCTCTGGTAAACCACTGTGGGTTACATTCAGTAAATAATGCTACAGATTAGAGTTTCATATATCTTATTAGTCAGAAAATGCATACTGATCTAATCCAATTGTTTCACATTTATAACTTAATTAGAGCAATATTTAAAATGTCTCTCTTTTTTGGCTATTCTTTTGCAAAACATTGAGATGTATTCCCTCAGAAAGACTCACCTCCACAAATTAAGGTAGTTTACAGATGAAGCAGAAACAAATAATATACAGAAATCCTATTTTATTGCAACTGCAAACAGTTCTTTCCGTAAATGGAATTTGTGCATGTGCAATGATAGGTAAACATTTGATATGTCACATTACTGGCACATTATTTGTATGTCGAAATACAAGTACAAAAGTAGGGGGAAGCTAACATTGGGAAACATTTTATTTATTTATTTATTTATTTATTTATTTACAAAATAACATTAGCAGCTGTTACATTCAACATATATGTTATAAAAACCATAGGCTATCAATGTTGAATGTAACAGAATTCTTGCAATTAAAGAATTCCCTTTTAGGCAGGCAGGCTGAGCATTATATAGGTTAGCCAACCATGCCTCCCCTGCCAAAAATGGGCCCAGGGTAGCCTCCCAAATTGCACCCATTATAATCTTTCACTGCCTGTCCCTCATTCAGACAGTCTGGGAACAGTGGGGGCATATCCGACTTTATCTCATCCTTCATTATCTCACACCGAATCCCTCATGACACTAATGCAGGACCCCTGCACATCTTAACTGCACTATGTCAAGCCATTTACCACATTATTGACAAATATAAATTCTCTCAGTGTTTCCTGATGACAATGATATCTACTTTGATAAGCTGAGGTGTATATACCTTTTAAAGGGTCTATATGAATTTGTCAAAGTTTCACTTCTGTGAACCTTTCTTCAACGACCCAAAACCACTGAACGTTCAGTTCCACGAATGTTCACATTCCCTAAAGATTTAAGAAGGAAAGGAAGCAGTCAGCCAACAGCACAAATTTGCCCTTTTCTCCACTGTACCGCAATCTCTGAGTTGGTATATGTAGTTGAGGGGGTGTGGGGGTATAACTCCCAACTTGGGTAGGTTTGACATGCTGCTGTGTATGTTCTGGTGCAGTGTTGGCCAAGTGCTTCCTTTCCCTGGTGAAATATTTTTTCAATGTGAACATTCACTGAACAGAACATTTGGTAATTTTGGGTCGATGAAGAAAAGTTTGTGGAATTGAGCCTTCGACAAATTGATAAAGACCCCCTTTTAATCCCAATACACTAATCCTGGGTGACATTAACTATTCAGCCATTAACTGGAAAACTTTTACCACAAGTACACCCAGTGGTGTCAGTCACAATTTTATCAGAGCTAACTTCCTGGATCAAAAAGGCTAAGTTCTCAACAGTGGAGATAACATACTTGACCTCATCCTTAGGTATGCTGTGGCTACATGTACCCTTCCTAATGTCATTCACTCCTTGATCAGATCTGACTATTAAATTGTCATCTTCCTAAAAATCTAATTTGCTCCTGCTCAATCACTCTCCCATTTTCAGAGATTACTCCAAAGCCAACCTAGTAGCCCTGTCAGTGGGCCTGAAGAAATTCAAAAAATCTCACTGACCAGTGCCCCTACATATAACTCTAACTTCTGTGTCCATCTAAACAGTTGTATAGAGAACTCAACCACCATTCAGTAAAAGCATAACAGAAAGTTCAAAATAATTCCCATTTGGTAGAACTTGAGAACAAATAAACTCTGTAAGTGAAAAAAAAAACTACTTCATATAAAATATTTCTAACCTCTCACTGTAATAATCTACTTAGGTAGAATATTAAAGGGCTCAAAAACACTATTAGTAAAATTGAGGCAGAATATGAACTAAAAGTAGCCACCTACTCCAAGGATAGTCAAACCCAGTTTAACTATATCAGGATTATTAGTAGTGCCCACCACTCTACTGAATACCATTCAGAAGTTGCTACACATCATGTTCCCAAAGCCACAGGCAAAATCCCAGCTGACAAATCCAGTTACAGTTTTATCCTTGCACTTACCTCCATGTTCCCTTCCTTGAATCACTAAACTTGCTTTTCCCCCAAACTTACCATAGACCAGATCCCAAAAGCTCTATCCACAACTCAAAACTATAGCTCCATGGACCTAGATAAGTTACCAGTCTGTTTCCTATGTAATATAAAGTACAATATTGCTGACCTATCCTAAATCTTTTTACCCTTTGTCTGTCCACAGGGTATACACCAGACCTCTGGAGAATGGCTGTTGTGCCACTCCACAAAGGTGGCTCCACCACTGACTCTAGCAGTTATCATCATATTAGCCCCACTGGCATTATTTGTAAAAGTGTTAAATATATTTTGTTCAGCTTCTTAAACAATGAAACTGGTGACCTACAAATCCTTAATCCTAATGAATATGGCTTTGGGAAACATGGATCCAGACTCCTTAATCTTATTTTTTCTTTGAAAATGCAACAGATGTCATTGAAAAAACTGCTTATCTCGATCTTGCTAAAGCTTTTAATATAGTTACCCATGCTGGCATTTTTTACATATTAATTCTCTGATGGAATACACTCAGTAAGAGTTGGTGGTGTTTTCTCAATTAAAAGGTGGGCCACTAAAGTGTCTTTTAGGGCAATATCCTTGTTCCCCTTCTCTTTGGCATTTACTTCTCCAGTGTTAAAGCAAATGTCAAAGGTCTATTGCTAAATAACTTTGCCAGTGACTGTAAACCTGGTGTTGCTACTGATTCTTTCACCAACACCAACACTTCGTATACCTGCCATGACCTTAATTAATGCCAAAAAATGTAGTGTAGCTGCCTTTTAGAAACAAGTCTATCCTGCTGATGACCACATAAAAAGATCATGCTTATGTTTTGCACAATCATTAGGGATGTAGCTACCTTTGTTGACAATGGAATATCTCTGAGTTATTATGTATCAATTATAATTAGGAAATGCTTCTGTCTAGTTAGGTTAATTATGGTGGTTATATCCTCCAGGTCCAAAGTTATCATAATCTCCCTGAATTCTTCTCTCATCAGGCCAGTCATAAAATACAATTGACTGTTTAGAATGTACAGCTACAAACACCTTTCTCAACAAGATGACAACATTTTCTAAGACTAAATACTCCATCACTTTTCTCTGTCTTGTACAGAGTCCTACATAGTGATCTCTATCTCACTTTCCATGCTATGGGAGCTCCTGCCCAATTACACTTCCTCCACCTCAGAAATACTGGAAATACTAAAAATGCTCACTCCAAAGACCTCAGACTTTATCACAGCATAAACAAAACCTCTTAGGGAGACTGAGAATCCCTTCTCCATGGAACAAGTTCCCATAGCATATCAAGCAATATATCTTCTTCCTGAAATATTTTCATTAATTATTGGATAGGTATACACAAATTTACAACTCGGGAAAGTGGTATGGGCCTTACCAAAAGGGGTGGCAAATCCACCCATTAAAATTTTTGGGTTGCATGGCTAGGGTGCATATGGCCACCTTGATACCTTCTTAGTAAGAACCTATGAGCCTATATGGCATTAACAACACACACAATTGCGTACCTGGAGGAGTCTAGGTGCATGGTTGATGTGCAAATTAATTTCCACAGTGCATTCCATATCCCACAAATGTGTGAATCACAAAGTACACTGTAGAGTAGGTACCATACACAGGGTTACAGGAGTGCATCAGCAGATGAACATTATGAAAGATAACAGTCTGAAGCTTGATTTATAAGTAATGCATAACACGGCTGAGCAGTACCATTATCACTACTTTGACGAGCATGACACCTATCCAACAAAATTACCGAAGGATGCAGCAGCACATCCCTGTATATGCTGTAGTTTACAAAAGCATACTGCCTCAACTACAACTAGTACAGCCCCCAGTAGTAATGTGTCTGAGCTTCTGCCAATGGGAAGTGTCACTATACCAGATCTGTGTTAGTGAAGAGAATGATATGAGACTTGCTCCACAAATCCTCAAGGACTGAATATTAATAATCCACTGACGTTATTCCATTAAGAACTGTGTTCACTTCACAGATCCTATATGATGGAATAGTCAGCTATTTTTTTGCATTAAAAGATGTGTTCCTCATTGGACATCAAGTGATGGGCAGGTGTTATTGTCACTCTATTATGTGTAATCCCCAGATGGTGGGGGTATAGATTTTACAGAAGTCTCTTAGAACTGCAGGTTAAAAATCACTTCTCCAATTTGTTTGGTTTAAATGTTTAAGTGCATATTTTGTTGTGCATATTTTAGAATTAGGTATGAAGTTTTCACTCTCATTTTAATTACTTACTCTTCAGTACTTAAAACTGCTGGATGTTTCTATTCAATATTGTCTCTTTTATTTTAGCTTTCCATAATATATTTATTATTCATTTATTATTCTCATAGCACATTTGGCATTGTGATTTTCCATTATTATTATTATTATTATTATTATTATTATTATTATTATTATTTGAATGCTTTTTTATTGAAATTGGCTTTGTGGTTCTGTCTCTCTGTGCTTCTGTCACATTCCTCAACCACTTAGCTCTCACCTACAGCCACTCTGTGGTTCTGTGACATTCCTTGACCACTCAGCTCTCACCTACATCCACTGGGAGCCAATCATTATGCAATGCACTGTACGTCAGCACCATGGACAGCTCAGTGCTTACTAGGCAAGAGAATGAAGATGTGTCAAGGGTTCTAATAAAAACCTACATTCCTCAATCACTCTTTGAATTTTTAGTTTTTAAGTAAAATATAACAGCAATTCTACTAAAAAGTAAAAAATAAAAAAAAAAATTTAATAAAGGATGCTTATTATTGAGTCACTCTAAAAAGTAAAAAATAAGGAAAAAGAGTGACAATTTTGCAAAAGAAACACAAACAAGCTGACTTCAGAAAAGCATTCAAGGTTGGTTTTGATGAATCCTGGTACTTCTTCTGCTATCTGAATAACAGAATCAGCAAAACCAGCCTCAGATACTTTCATGAGATCAGCTTGTCTCTTTCTTTTGCAGAGTTGTCACTCTTCTTCCTTATTTTTTAATTTTTAGAGCAACTCAATAAAAAATATTTTTGTTGACTCCAAGGGGCCTCAGGGTGGACAAATTGCTGGCATCAGAATTTTCGCAAGGGGAATCCAATTTACTGGAAGAATGTAAAAGCATTTCCTTACAATGTACCTTAGGGTGATTGAAGGTTTTGGTTAAAAGGAATAACCACCTTCATGATAAGTTGCGGAGCTCTATTTTGGAAATGCAAGAGGAGCATATGGTGGAATCAACAGCCAGTATTTTTTCCAGTAAGATGAAGGCGATCCACTTTTGGATGGGTAAGATAGAAGGAGAGATCATTGAACGTAAACGAAACAAGTTGGATTGTGACAACAGGGACTATAAGAACGATCTGATTTTTCAATGGCAGTGAAAACCACGTAAAGGTAGATCCTCCTTAAAAAATCCAGAAGAGAAATACCGTAGTTTGTGAGAGTCTTTGTTTTCATCCACCAAGGCCACTACCAATGGAAGGAAAAGTGTGTCATTTCAGGATGTGAATGCAGACGGAAATCAACAAGCATAGAAATTGAGTAAACAATGGGTTGGCCCACAACAAATGGCTAGAAAACGAGGTTGGAAATGGCAAACTAGAAGAAAATGAAACTCATTGTTACTTTTATTTTTTGGACTTTATTTCCCTTCTCTGTTGCATGATATTACATTTTCACACAATGGAACCAATGAACTTGAATGTAGGCACAGGTATGTAGAAGGCAGCACTTGTATTATTGACAATGATACTTTGATGAGTCATAGTGTTAATGCAGATTTAAATATTAATTTAACTGATTTAAGTATTGATGATAATATATATAATCTGCTGATGAAGAAAATTTGTTCCCACCTATTTTCCAAATGTGGCTGATTTGATGTTAAAAGTAGGATGTTTTTGTCGTAAATTGCATCTGAAGGTGTTTTTTTAATAAAAATGCAACAAATAAAGATGAGAACAGTTTTTCTGATGATGAATCACTTTTTATTTATATCCATTTATGATAATGAGTTTGTGAATATTTTTGAAAGTGAAGGTGAACAAGAAAATGAAAATGATGGTGGTGAAGCTCATACAGCATTTTTTACTGGATATGGAAAGTTAAATGTACCGCAGGTTCCCCTATGTCAGCCCTTTTAACACCCCCCGGACACATCTTCAGTAGTTAATAATTTTGAAAAAATATTATGCAAGCAGATACAAGAGAAATATGTTATTGTTTTGTAAAAGCAAAAAATCATATAATTTGAAAAAGAATGAATAGGAGGCTTTGCAGTATCTATGAATTATTAATAATCAATATGTATTTGCACAAGCTGATAAAGGGGGCAATTGGGTAGTCATGTCAAGAAATGGTTACGACCAGATGTTAGAAAATTTACTGCAGGAAAACGATGGGCCGGATTCACAAATGCTTGCATGGAGTCTAAGAGTAGTGAAAGACAGCAGACAGGCAATATGTCTGCCGAGTGATTCAGCAATAGCCAGCAGGGGCGTGCATGAGAGCTTCTAAAGCTACTCTTGCATGGACAGTGTTATGGTATGCAAATTACCTCATTTGCTGCTGAAAGCTATGCAAATGAGGTAAATTTGCGATCCAGTTAACACTAACCTGTCCGTGGAAGAGTAGTGTTATTTTCAGAAATGTACTCCGTTGGTAACGGAGTACCATTCTGCAAATAGCTAAATGGAGCTATCCAAATAAAGAATGCATCTAGCTGAGGAAGTATGCCAATGACCAAATATAAGGCCATTAGCATTTGCAAATGTTTTAAATCCTTAAAATTCATTTTTTTTCCCGATCACTGATGTTTAAGCGTAGTGCAGCGACGATCAAACGTGCTGCGCTTTAAATAAAATGAAAAAAAGTGAAAAATAGCCACAAATGGGCATTTTTACTAAAAAGCTTGTTCTGCCATGCAGGTGAATGGCAGGCTGAAAACAACATGGCCACTGAGTAGTGGTTGCTAAGGGGGGGAAGCTCGGTGTGAGAGATGTAACCAAGCATTAGTAAGCAATCCTATGCAAATGAGGATAAGGATAGTGAATCCCAATTTTCCCCAGCATGTGAGCCATGTCCCTAGAGTGTAAGTGTAGGAGTTGGGAAGTAGTAGAGTAGAAGATAGGTGACATCATGAGGGGGTATGTCTGAAAGACTGTAAGCTGACTGGAGCACAGTGGCTTGTGTTTGCCTTGAGTTGCTCAGGATTGCAAGAGGCATGTCTACAGTTGTACTAGCTGAAAACAAGAAACCAAAGGTGTACGCCATGGATATATCTGAAATTTCTTGCAAACGGGCACACAGTGTGTGCATGCGTGTGTGTGTGTGTGCGCTTGTTTGCATGGTGCTGCCCCTTGTGGAAACAGAAAGGGAAAAAGGAAGGAAAAGAAGTAGTAGGAAGTTAACCAAGAACTAGCAGAGCTGGCAGGTGAAATATACCAGAATCCGCCAATTACACAGGCAGTAGACTAGCCCAGCCCAGCCCAGCACTTTAAACTCTGCAAATAGCAGTCTACCCTGTTTTTTCCCAAGAACTCTGCAACACTGCAGTATACAAAGAGTGAAAACTTAAAAAGCTTAAGTCAGACAAAATGTTAGGTGCTGCTATTGCTATCATAAACCGTCATGTGCAAGGTGCTGAGGGTGGTGATGTTGTGAATGCTGCTGAGCAACCCACAGTGAGGAGACGGAAAAGAGTGTACAGACCCAGGGTAACCTGCCAGGGGCCACATGAGCTGGAGATAGTGGAGCACTATAGAGTGGACAGAGACCTCCTGCAGCAAATTGTTGAGCTGTGCCGGCCACACCTCACACACAGAACCAACAGAGGGGAACACATCCCAGTGGATACCAAGGTATGTGCTGGCCTACGAATACTAGCTATAGGTACCTTCCAGAGGCCAAATGGTGATATTATGGGGGTTTCACAGGCATCAGCATCCAGGGTACTGCACCAGTTCCTGGATGCCATGTCAGCACATATCGGTGAGCACGTATATTTCCCCAATTCCAGTGAGGCATTGGCCAGCAATATGCGTCTTTTCCACCAAATAGCAGAATACCCTGAGGTAGTGGGTGCAATAGACTGCACGCACATACACATCAAAGCACCACCTGATGAGCAGGGTAGGGTCTACATCAACCGCAAGGGCTTCCCCTCCATCAACTGCCAGGTCGTGTGCGATGCCCAGGGCATAATAATGAATGTGTGTGCTGGCTGCCCTGGAAGCTATCATGATTCCCACATCTGGCATCTGACGCAGCTGTACCAGAGATTTGCCAGTGGGGACATCCCTGATGGTCACCTAGTGGGGGATGCTGGATACACACCGGAGCCGTGGCTGATGACACCCATCAGAAATGCACACACACCTGAACAAGAACTCCATAATGAGGCACACGCACAAACAAGAAACATTATTGAGCATTTGTTTGGGATGCTCAAGTCATGGTTCCAGTGCCTGGACACATCTGGTGGAGCCTTGCAGTACTCACCAACTACATGTACCCAAATTGTCATGGTATGTGCCGTGCTACACAATATGATCCTGCAAAAACAGCTGCAGCAGGAACAGCATGGGTCAGGGCCAAACAGCTCCCCACCATTGCCAAGGCCTGCACAAGCACAGCGTGACTCAGAAGAGGAACAACCTGAGCCTGCCCCAGTAGGCAGAAGGAGGAGTGCCCAGTATGCCTTGGCAAAGAGGCAACGCATAGCACATACTCTGACTTAGTAGGAACCCTGGAAATGACACCTCTCTTTGACTCGCACATACAATAAAAGGGATGCCTAACTTGACACTACCTGTTATCAAATATGTATAGGGAGTGTACTATGTGTATCCGAAATAGGCAGCCCTGCAGCACTATCTGAGGCATAATTGCCCTATTTTAAGCAATATAAAGCAGTGCTAAGCACATTTTACCACTATTTAGCATATTTAAGCACAATTGTGTGGCGTTGTGTGCCGCGCAAACTAGCGCAACATCGGGCAATGTTGAGCAATGTTGGGCAATGTTGGGCAAAGTCAGGCAAGGTCGAGCTAAGTCGGGTAAACACACTCACACTTGCTTTACTGTTCCTTAACCAGTCAGGTCTGCCCAGCAGGAAAATAAAAAGCAGTGACAGGGCTCGAACTCAGGATACTGTGCACTATAGTCACAGTACTGAACCACTAAGCCATGACAGCATTTCACTGGCACAGACACAACAGGACAATTGTAGACTAACGCAAACACAAACAAATGCTGTATCATGCTCTCTGAACTTCCCCCCAGGCCTATGCAGACAGATAACAGCAGGCTAGGCAGCTTGATGTGGGTTGGGTAGGCTATGAAGCCACAAACTAATATACGTGGAATTGGAAGCTAAGATCTGTAGTACAGTAGTATGCCTCAAGCCAGTATGATAGGTAACAGTACAGATTGAAATGGAGTACATGACATAGCAGTGCAGGCTTAGTAAATGTGTATAAGTGTCAGGTGAACCCCTCATCCTATGTACACCCACAGTAACAATCAGGTGCACCCCCTGGGTATAAATGTACAAATAATAGCTGTCCCCCCTGTATGTAGGAATGTTGATAAGTCTATGCAAAGTGACTCATGGAAGCCCTGCAGGCAAAGCGTACTTCCTGTTGATGTACAACACAAAGGTGAGCCCTGAAGTAGAAACCAACTTGATTTTTCACACACATGTAGTATATATGTCCATACTGGGCATGCTCATACACTTAAATTTAGCAAATGTCAGTCAGCAACATACTGAAAGGTCATACTGGGCATGCTCACACACTTAAATAAATGAAGCAAATGTCAGGCAACAACATACTGAAAGGTCATACTGGGCATGCTCTCACACTTAGGCCATGTCTGAGTACAGCAGTGGGCCACACATATCTGGCAGTTAAGTATGTTTTACCACAGGAACCTGTCTCTATTCACCAATCCTGCCTTGTGCACACAGTTATATGAAAACAGACACATATAATATATTGGAACCCTGTCATAATCAAACTATGTACCACAAGTACTTAAGTTGTTCACAGAAAGTGAAAAAGCAAAGAAGATCAATAAATCTGCAATCAGTATCATGAATAAACAATGTGCACTCCAAATATTATCCAATCCATGTTCTGGCAAAATAATCTGTGAAGGAGTCCATAGAGAACCATAATGCTTCCTTCTGCTATGTCATAAATAGCAATGTACACTCATATATGTCCTGAGTCAGTGCAAACTGTAAATGACTGACATTGCCAACATCCTGTCAGACAGGCTCATACATACATACCCCCCTCTCACTGACAAAAGGCCCTATCATCATACCTGGAGATTGTGAAAGCACAGATATCACATATAGAATTGGTAAACAGCTCCTTCCAAACCTGTAAATACGGCGTCTATAGGATTACATTGTTTCCCTTGCTATGTCATAAGTGAACTCCAGAACAAACAGACCCTGCACTTGAACAGTCTGTTGAGCCTCACCCTATGTACATGATATGAAACTGTTGAATGTGTTACAGCAACATTTGGCACACTCCACAAGTGTTGGTGCACAACAGACCATGGGAACTATTGTCTTATAAGCCTATTAAGCCTGATCTGCAAGGCCATGGAGTGCATCATGATGGAACTCATAAACAGAGCTATTGAGAGCCTACAAACACCCAGCCCTACCAATTTTGGTTTGGTTAGGGGCAGATTGTGGTTCCCAAACCTGCTAGACTGTTTTCAAGGCAGTCACCCAGGACATACATCAATGAAATGAGCTACAGCCATCCCACATAGACCTTGAAAAGCCCTTTTCCAACATCCCAGATACATGTCATATCCACAAAATCAACAACCTGTGCATAAATATGTATGTCATCTGATGGATTGCCAACTGGGGCACAGATAGATCACACAAGGTAAGAATTGTAGTCTCCTGTTCAAGCTATTAACAACTGCTGTTCCCCATGGATCAGTCCTGGGACCCATCCTGTCTGGTGTATACTTTTCAGAAATACAGTCAAACACATGAGGGCTATGTTTAGCAAAGTTTGTGGATTACTGCAAAAAAGTTGTCATAATCGATGTTTGGGACAACAGAGACATCCCTAAAAAGGGTCTCAGGCAGACAGATGTGTCAAAATTATGGCCTTGAGCTACAGTCATACAAATACCACATAGGTGTCAACACCCTAAATATGGAGGTGATAATAAGGGATCTATGGACACATGTGGATAGTCATCTCTACTTCCAGAAACACATTCACAAAGTGGTCAGACAATCATGCTATGTGTTCCCACAAACTGCCAAGGTTTTTGCATGTAGGTCAAAGGAGGTTCCCTCTACTCATCAGTCATCAGACCCGTCAGAGAGTACCACAACACACTTGCAATGAATCTGACTAGGCACCTGCAGCAGCTGGAAAGACCACTGAAGTACCTCAACAAGAGGATTACTGGCCTCTAACAGTTGCCCCATGCAACAAGACTGAATTTAACTCAGTCTGTACTCTGTTGCATACTGTCTACTCAGGAGATCTCTGCCCAATAGACAGGTTCATGTCATGGCAACACTCAGATCTGCTCTGAGTTACAGCTCAATGGCACTAAATATACAGACCCAACTGATCTTGCCAACATCCTGGCAGATAGGATCAATGCTAACTTTACCCCCCCCTCACCCATGAAAGAGCACATCTCTATAACGGAAGACTGCAAAGTTGCTGTCATCATGGCTGCACAGGTAAAAAACACTCTCCAAAGCCAGTATCACAGCATCCATGGGACCAGATAACTTCCCAGGCTGTGTTCTACACAAACTACAGAACGAACAGGCACCACACCGACATACCATGTTCAGTCATAGCCTCACCTCAGGCTTTGTGCCTGCTGAATGGTGCAGAGTGATGGTTATCCCACTACACAAGGGTGGAGACGCCATGGACCCCAGGAACTAGCGCCCCATTAACCTGATGAGCCTGCTCTGCAAGGCCATGGAATGTATCATCATACAACTTATAAAAAAAGACATTGGTAATCTCCAAACTCTGGACCACAACAATGTTGGGTTTGTAAAACGCAGATCATGTCTCCTAAACCTGAGAGATGACATTGAAGCAGTCATCAGAAGTGTAGACAAGGGTAAGGTGGTTCGCACAGCCTATGTAGATCTTGCCACGGCTTTCAACACCATCCCCCACTCTGGAATTATAGATAAACCCACTAAACTAGGTATAAATTGCTATGTCACAAGATGGGTTGCCAACTGGCTCACTGACAGAACACACACTGTGAAAGTTGCAGACTCCAAGTATGACTTTGGACCAGTGACGAGTGCAGTGCCACAGGGTTCAGTCCTGGGTCCTTTCCTGTTTTGTATCTACATCCCTGAAGTAAACTTTAACATGGAAGGTCTGTGGCTAATGAAGTTTCCAGATGACTGCAAACTAGGAGCCATAATTATAAATACTAAAGATGTGGACATCCTACAAAAGGGCCTCACCGAGACAGATGCCTGGTGTCAAAGCCATGGTCTCAAGCTCAATACCAATAAGTGCATTGTCATCCCCTTTGGTAAAAACTCTGTAGCCATGAACTACAACATAGGCGGTAGTATACTTAACACTGAAAGTGTGATGAGACCTTTGGTCACAGGTGGACAGTGTACATACCTGTGATAATCACATCCCCACAGTAGTCAGGAAATCCTTCTATGTGGAACACCTCATCACAAAAGGTGTCTCATGCAGAATAGAAGAGGACATTGTTCCCCTCTGCTCATCACTCACTAGATCCATAATAGAGTACAATGCCCCTTTTGCTATGTACCTCACAAGACATCTACAACAACTGGAAAGCCTGCAGAAATACCTCACAAAGAGCATTAGCACCTGAAATACATGCCATACACAGACCGTCTCAAAATGCTCCAGCTGTACTCTCTCGCATATCGCCTACTCAGAGGTGATCTCTGCCTAACATACAAAGCTATGTCAAACACAGAGCTGTTGGACATGCTCCATATAAAACACTCACAATCCCTCTGATCTTCAGCCCCAAAGCCCAGAGTGAAATACAAAAGGAAGGGGTGTATCCATTTACCTTATGGATACCCATACCTTCAGGTTAGTGGCACAGCATGAGGCCTTGGAGACCATGCAAATGCAACTAACATTGGGCAAAGCTGCTTATCAGATTGTAGGCTGCTACAGATCACCTACCTTGTTTCAGGAACCTCACTCAGTATTCCTGAGAACAGTGGAAAATATAAATGTCCTATCAAACACCATTATATGAGGAGATTACAACTACCCAAACATTGAGTGGGAGAATTACTCGTGTACAACGTCCTTTGCCCAATGTTTCCTAGAGTTTAAAAACTCAAACGCCCTGGAACAGCTGGTCACCACGCCCACTAGAGGTGACAACATACTGGACCTGATCATCACCAACATGGGGTACCAGTGTTCCACAACAGAGATAAACCCCTCACTGGTAATATCAGATCATAAAGTAATCACACTGGACATCCACATCCCCCCCACACACACACATAGTCAAGGAAACCACTGTAAAGACATTTTCAAAAGCAAACTGCACACTTGCCAAGACCAAAGTGGAAAGTTCCAAAGCCCTCTTGCTATAGGATAATGCTATACAATCTGCAAAATCATTTACAAGTGCATTCTATGAGCATCTACAGGGATACATGGATCGAGACATCCCAAATAAAACCAAGATGCACTCCTCCAAAAATAAGAAACCATTCTGATGGTCATCACCCATAAATAAGCTAGACAACAGAAGGAGGAAATTAACACCTGATAGAGCCAACTTCATTAAAGGAAAGGCATCACTGATCATTATTAGGAAGACACAATGATCACTCATAAAATAATCCAAGGCCAGTTTATAAAGACAAATTGCCAAGGAATGTAAGAATAACAGCCACAAAGCCTTCATTAGCTATACCAAACATTTAGGTGGAAACTCTCAAATATGCTGTCAGCTACTGCAAAATGGCAAATAATACACTGAACCAACTTACATTGCCCAAATCCTGGGGGACAGGTTCAGTGCAAACTCCCCCCATCACCCCCAAAAGGGCCTGCGTCCATCCCAGAAGAATGCAGAGCCCCAGACTTCATGGACATGCAGGTAAAAACAGCCCTCTACAAAGCTAAGAACAAAGCATTAATGGGACTGGATGGTGTCCCAGGATGCGACTTACATCAGCCCCAAAAGGAACTACACCCTCACCTACATTCACTGTCCAGACTCAACCTTACCACAGGCTATGTACCCAAAGAATGGCATACAGCAACAGTCATCCAGCTCCACAAAGGGAGTGCCACAACAGAACCAGGAAACCATGGCCCTATAGGCCTACTCAGCCTGGTCTGCAAAGCTATGGAGCAAATTATCATGGAACCCATAAACAGAGACATTGGGGACCTCCAGATACTGGACTCTACCCAACTTGGCTTTGTTAAAGGCAGATCCTGCCTCCTAAACCTAGTTGACTTATTTGAAACAGTTACCAAAGACATAGATGGAGGTGAAAGTAGTCCACACAGCCCACCTGGACCTCACTAAGGCCTTTCAACACCATTCCCAACTCTGGCATCATGGACAAGCTTACCAGCTTGAACATTAACAGCTATGTCACAGAATGGGTGGCCAACTGGCTCACAGATCAAACACACATGTTCAGAGTTGCGGGTGCCATGTCCGACTCTAAACCAGTCACAAATGGCATCCCACAGGTCTTGGTCCTGGAACCCCACCTGTTCAGTAGATACTACTCAGAGGTACAGGCAAACATGGGAGGAGTATGGCTGAACAAGTTTGCAGATGACTGCTAACTGTGGTCCATAATCGACTCTATGGCTGACACAGACATCCTCCAGAAGGGTCTTACAGAGACAGATACCTGGTGTCAAAACAATGCCCTCAAGCAGAATGCCAAAGAATGCATAGTCATCCCCTTTGGATAAAACAAAGTGCACACAAATTACCACATAGGTGGTAATCCGGTATGTATGGAGAATGTAATTATGGCTCTGGGGACCCGGGTAGATAGTAAACTCTCCTTTGATGATCACATTGCCAAAGTGCTTAGAAATTCCTTCTGTGTAGCCCACCTAATGTCACCCATTTTGTCTAGTCTGATGATGTCACCATCCTACAAATATACCTATGGAAAGGAGAACTTCCAGTAATGTGTATAGTGTGTCATGTAAATATGTACTGCTCTAGTATCATAAAGTAGTTAGGTAGGGGTTTGAATCCTGCACTTGACAACTGAATGAGAGTGTGTGTGTGTGTGTGTGTGTGTGTGTGTGTGTGTGTGTGTGTGTGTGTGTGTGTGTGTGTGTGTGTGTATACTCTATGTGTGTGACACAGTTGGTCAATGTGTTGTGGGTTTTGCTTTTACTACTGTATGACATATCACAATGACAACAGTATGTGCATTGCACATCAGGTAGCTGTGTGGCAAATACATATACGTACATGTGAACTCAATTATTTCATAGGTGGGAACCCTGCTTTCTCCATGAACACATCTGTTATCTTTGCCAGAGTGTGATGCCGCTTTCCAGACCTTAGGTCACATCTGTATGCTTGTGACAAGCCCAGCCACTGCAGTGATCCCTGGCCTAGGTCATCCGTGTCACACACACTCATTACGGTTTCTACTGAATAGTGTGAGTGAGGGTTTATGCCTGAGGTATATTTCAGACCTGTTCAAATGCAGCAAAGTCTGTCAGTGATGGCTATTCATTATAGGTGTACAACAACCTTTGTGGATATGCAAGCAGACCCCTTATTGCTTATGTGATTCACCAAAGGATTTCAAAATACCTTTGGAAATCTGATTACCAAAGGAGAGATGATGTAACACTTGGCTGTATGTACACATCGGTACCTGTTTAACATGTTGGGGGCTACTACCTATGTGGTACTGTGGGGGTACTATGTTTTGTAAAGGTGAATGACTATGCTTTAGTTGGCTTATAGCTTTACAGCATGGGTTTGACATCAGGTATCTGTCTGTATGATTCCCTTGTGGAGGATATGTGTGTCATCTGGAGAATGCATTATAGGCCACAGTATGCATTTCCAGATATGGACGGACATATCCCTACTGTGTTTGCTTGTACCTAAGAGAGCTGTATGCCAAACAGGAGTGGTCCCAGGAATGGGTGCAGGTGAATACCACTGGTTACTGGCATAGTATAGTACCTGAAGGATCCAAATGTTACTATCTGTCCTACATCTGTGTGTCAGTTGTCAAGACATCATCTAACGATTGTTTATGGTCAGGCTGTTGAGGTTATGTATACTACCAGAATTCAAACCAATGACAGATAGCAACAGTATCACCCACAGCACAGTGTCAAACCATGTCATACACACGAGTACCCAAGTTCCAAAATGTGTGTAGTACAAACGCAGCTTCAGTAAGAAGCTGAGATCCCTCATAAAATCCTCAAAAGCTAGTTATGAAAACAAAATCGCCACTGACTCTAAAGACAACCACAAAGCATTCTATAGCTATGTCAAGAATCTCAATGGCAACACACAGATCTGCTCTGAGTTACAGCACAATGGCACTAAATATACAGAACCAACAGATATTGCCATCATCCTGGCAGATAGGTTCAGTGCTAACTTTACCCCTCTGTCATCCCCTAAAGGGCCCATCTCTATACCAAAAGAATGCAAAGTTCCTGTAATCATGGCTGCACAGGTAAAAAAACACACTGTCCAAAGCCAAGAACACAGCATCCATGGGACCTGATGACATCCCAGGCTGTGTTCTACATGAACTACAGAACGAACTGGCACCCCACCTAAGTACCATGTCCAATCATAGCCTCACCTCAGGCTATGTGCCCACTGAATGGCGCACAGTGACAGTCATCCCACTCCACAAAGGGGGAGCCACCACAGACCCCAGAAACTACTGCCCAATTAGCCTAATGAGCCTGGTCTGCAAGGCTATGGAGCATATCATCATGGAACTTATAAACAATGACATTGGTAATCTCCAAACTCAGGACCCCACCCAGTTCGGGTTTGTAAAAAGCAGATCATGTCTCCTAAACCTGATAGACTTCTTTGAAGCAGTCACCAAAGCCGTAGATGAGGGTAAGGTGGTTCACACAGCCTATCTAGATCTTGCCAAGGCTTTTGACACCATCCCCCACTCTGGAATTATAGATAAACTCACTAAACTAGGTATAAATCCCTATGTCACAAGATGGGTTGCCAACTGCCTCACTGACAGAACCCACACTGTGAAAGTAGCAGACTCCAAATCCAGCTTCAGAACAGTGACAAGTGGAGTACCACAGGGTTCAGTCCTTGGTCCTCTCCTGTTTGGTATCTACTTCTCTGAAGTACAGGCCAACACAGAAGGTCTTTGGCTAATGAAGTTCGCAGATGACTGCAAACTAGGAGCCATAATCAAAACTCCAAAAGATGTGGACATCCTACAAAAGGGCCTTGCTGAGACAGATGCCTGGTGTCAAAGCCATGGCCTCAAGCTCAATGCCAAAAAGTGCATTGTCATGATTTTTGGTAAAATCTCAGTACTCATGAACTACCACATAGGTGGTAGTCTACTTAACACTGAAAGTGTGATAAGAGACCTTGGGACACAGGTGGATAGTAGTCTCTCCTTTGATAATCACATCACCACAGTAGTCATAAAATCCTTCTATGTGGCACACCTCATCACAAAAGGTTTCTCATCCAGGAAAAAAGAGGTAATTGTTCCCCTCTATTCGTCACTCATTAGACCCATTATAGAGTACAATGCCCCTTTTGGAATGTACCTCACAAAACATCTTCAACAACTGGAAAGGCCACAGAAATACCTCACAAAGAGGATTACCGGCCTCAAAGAGATACCCTATGCAGACCGTCTCAAAAAACTGCAGCTTTACTCCATTGCATATCACCTACTCAGAGGCGATCTCTGCCTAACACACAAAGCTATGTCAAACCCAGAGCTTTTAGACATGCTCCACTTAAAGAAATCCCAATCCCTACGAGCTACACACTCTAGGGACCTAAACCTCATCACCACAATAAACAGAACATGCTGGAGGGATAGATTCCTGTCCCAGAGACTTCCCATACTCTGGAACAAACTACCTATCTATATCAAACAAAGCTCCTCATTAGCACTGTTCAAGAAAAATCTTGATGATTGGATGGGAGATAGGAAATTCACCCTGGGAATCACTTCTGTGGCTCTGCTCGACAGTGCCACAGGAAAATAATTTTCTTGGGTGGTGAAAGCCAGGGTACCTTTGGCTAGGCTTATATAGGCCCTAGGGCCAATAGCCTAGTACCTACCTATGAACCTATGAACAATGCATACTGGCCACCAATAGAAACTATGGAGTGTTAACACTGTGTAATACAGGGCATGTCACCCTGCCCATGTGTCCACTATGCATGTACATGCAGACAGTGCACCTCCACCATGTTCGCAAATGTACACCTGCAAATCTGTGGTACACACATCCCACATGTACTGTTCACTGTTTAACACATGCTGCCAATACTACACACATCAACCAAGTGGCATATGGGTGGACAATACACTATTGGAATTAACACTGGTGTAAATAATACTACATTGACAATCATAGCTTTAATGCATCATGCCTGCTCAGCTACACCTTCAAGGATATCATTACACTTTACTGCTGACAACATGCTAACATTGCTATACTGCTATAAAGTCACCCTGTGCATCAGCACCATGTTAGCCTGTTCCTGCATCAATGTTACAGATGAGAGGAGGTGGCACAGGTTTCATCATATGCACAGGGTGTGTTGTTGGTTTGCCAGAGGCCTACATTGAGCCATACAATTGACATGTGTGTGTGTGTGTGTATGTGTGTATGTGAGTATGTGTGTGTGTGTGTGTGTGTGTGTGTGTGTGTGTGTGTGTGTGTGTGTGTGTGTGTGTGTGTGTGTGTGTGTGTGTGTGTGTGTGTGTGAGGGCCAAGAGTACTGGTATGGGCAATGTTGATGTAATGTGTGCGGGTATGTGTTAGCCCTAGGTGTCTGGTTTATGTGTGTGTGTGTGTCTGCATGCACACAGTTCCACAATGTGGCTGCCATATATGGGGATTTGTGGGACAGCCACAGACTGTACCTGCCAGGCTTTACAGATCACCGTCTCTGGCCACGGATATGGTACCTGTGCCTGGCAGGGGTGCTACTGACAGTATCAGGTACTAAGCCAGACTGGGTACTATCCTCAGAGGTAGACATATGTACACGGGACCCAGGTCCCTGCTGGGACTGGCCGGAGCCACATGCACGTGGTCTTCTAGGATGGTCTATGGACAGCCCACCCCCAACATTGCTGGGGCTGGTACTGGCACTGCGGGAGTGACTGTGACTTGAGGGACATCCGTGGTGACTGCCAGCTGCTGATGTTGCTGGCATACGTCCACATCGACGTCTCATCCGTCCCGCACTGTCCTGACACATGGACATGACATTGCGGAGGACATCTAATGTCTCACGCCAATGTCTATCAGTGACCTCAGTGTAATTACGGATGGCAATAACAAAAGCAAGGAAGTGTCCAAAAACGTACTAGTAACCAGAAAAAGGACACAAAACGGAACCACAGGCACTGAAAACACCCACCAGGTGTAAAGGATGTAATTCACCCAGCGCTATAAACACTCAAAGAAAAATGTACATTCCAAGGCAAACTAATTACGGATGGCTCAAATTCTAAACCTACCACCCTAGAAAACAAAAATGGGAAGAAACTAAGGGTAATGCTGCTCAATGCCAGAAGTCTAAATCTCAAAATGCACGCTCTCGAGGCCCTTCTCAGTATGGAGAACATTGATGTCTGTGCTGTGACTGAAACCTGGTTCAAGGCTCCTGAGAGCACCCCGGCACTATCAGGTTTTACCTCATATCATGCATTCGCCCCAAAACCCGGACCACACCACAAAAGGAGGGTGTATCCATATTCATCAAGGATACCCACACCTCCAGGTTGGTGGCAACGCACGAAGCATCGGAAACCATCCAGGTGCAATTAACCATAGGCAAAACTGCTCTACAATTTGTAGCATGCTACAGGCCACCCTCTCAAACACAGGAACCCCACACAGCCTTCCTGAAGACACTGGAGGGTATAAATGTATCTCCAAACACCATTATATTGGGTGACTTCAACTACCCGAATATAGACTGGGAACATTACTCAAGCTCCAACTTTCTAGCCCAAAGGTTCCTGGAGTTCATAAATTCAAATGCCATGGAACAACTAGTCACCGTTCACACAAGAGGAGAAAATATACTAGATCTCATCATCACAAACATGGGGACAAAATGCTCCACACTGGAAGTATATCCCTCATTGGTGAGATCAGATCACAAACTTATCTCTCTGGAAATCCACATCCCGCCCCACCCCAAACAAAAAAGAACACAGTGAAGAACTTCTAAAGCAAACTTCACACTACTCAAGACTGGTGTGGTATCCTTCAAGGCCCCGAGCCAGTGGAAACCACAACCCAAGCTGGAAGCCCTTACAAATGCCTTCTACGAACACCTCCAGGACTGCATGGATCAGGCAATCCCTAATAAAACCAAGACTCTTTCCACCAAGGGCAACGTCCAGTCTGGTGGACCCCAGCCATAAACAAATTTTACAATAAGAGGAGAAAGCTGTTACATGATAGAGCAAAATCCATAAAGAGAAGACGCCCTTGATCATTATTAGTAAAAAAATACGAGCACTCATAAAATCATCCAAGGCCAAATTTGAGAGAAAAATTGCAATAGATTCAAAAGACAATCATAAGGCCTTCTTCAGCTATGTTAGAAACCTGGGTGGAAACTCCCAGATATGCGCAGAATTAGTCCAAAATGATACAAAAATCACTGAACCCACAGACATTGCCAACATACTGGCAGACAGGTTCAGTGCAAACTTCACCCCCCCCAAAAGGAGAGATAACTATCCCAGCCGAGTGTAGCCTCCCAGACATCTCTAATGTGCAGGTGAAAGCTGCTCTCTCTAAAGCTAAAAACACAGCATCAATGGGACTGGATGGCGTCCCCGGCTGTGTGCTACACGAACTCAACGAGGAACTAAACCCGCATATAAGGCAGCTGTTTAATTTTAGCCTTACCACAGGATACGTGCCCAAGGAGTGGTGTGCGGCAACTGTGGTCCCACTCCACAAAGGCGGTACCTCTATGGACCCTGGAAATTACCGCCCCATAAGCTTAACAAGCCTGGTCTGCAAAGCTATGGAGAGGATCATAATGGAACTCATAAACAAAGACATAGGGGACTTGCAGACATTGGGCTCGACCCAGTTTGGCTTTGTCAAGGGCAGATCATGCCTTTTGAACTTGGTCGACTTCCTCGAAACAGTCACCAAGGCCATTGATGAGGGAAAGGCAGTCCATACAGCCTACCTTGACCTTGCAAAAGCTTTCGACACAATACCCCACTCGGGTATTATAGAGAAACTTACCAGCTTAAATGTAAACCCATATATCACAAGATGGGTTGCAAACTGGCTAAAGGACAGAACCCACAGGGTTAGAGTTGCTGGCGCCATGTCAGACTCCAAGCGGGGTCCCACAGGGCTCAGTCCTTGGCCCCCTGTTGTTCGGCATCTACTTCTCAGAAGTACAGGCAAACATAGGAGGACTATGGCTGACATAGTTTGCAGATGACTGCAAACTGGGTGCCATAGTGGAAAGTACATCGGACACAGATATCCTTCAGAGGGGTCTCACGGAAACTGATAACTGGTGCCAGAGCCATGGCCTGAAGTTAAATGCCAAAAAATGTATTGTCATACCCTTCGGGAAAAACAAGGTAACCCCAAGCTACCATATAGGTGGCAATCCATTAAGCACAGAAGAGGTTATCAGGGACCTGGGGACCCAGGTTGACAGTGGCCTTTCTTTTGACACTCACATTGCTAAAGTGGTTAGAAAGCCCTTCTACATTGCCCACCTGATCATGAAGGGATTCACATCCAGATCAAGTGAGGTCATTGTTCCCCTGTACTCTTCACTTATCAGACCAATGATCGAGTACAATGCCCCATTCGGGATGTATCTCACCCGACACCTGCAGATATTGGAGAGACCCCAAAAGTTCCTCACCAAAAGGATAAAGGGACTCCAAAATCTGTCATATGCTGCCAGACTGAAGAAACTCCAGCTCTATTCAGTCGCATACCGCCTGCTCAGAGGTGACCTGTGCCTGACATACAAGGCCATGTCCAACCCGGAATTAATGGACATGCTCCACCTCAAAAAATCCAAATCTACCAGATCCACTAGAGCAAGCGACTTAAGCCTTAGCAGGGATATAAATAGGACATGCTGGAGGGATAGATTTGTCACCCCGAGACTCCCTATGCTGTGGAATAAAATCCCAGCCCATGTGAGGCAGAGCACCTCGCTGGCTCTGTTCAAGAGAAATCTTGACCGGTGGATGGGAGATCATAGGTTTACCCCGGGAATCATCTCTGTGTCACTGCTGGACAGAGGCACAACAAACTAATGGGCACAGTATTTTTTAACATAAGGGGTGGCGTAAGCCACAAAACTTTGGGCTAGGCTTATAAATGCCTTAGGGCAGATATCCTAGTATAAACCTATGAACCTATGAACCTATGGCACCTACTAGGTCATGGATACTGTCATTTAAAGTGGTGTTATGTGCCCTCTGTGCCCTTAGTCCCTGTCTGGTGTACCATTCCATATGTGCCTGTGCCTCCATCACAGCCTGGAACAGGCGTGAGGTTGTAAGACCTGTGGCACATCTGCCAGGGGCATGATGACCAGCAGTATGGCTGCTGTGTCCGGATGCATGTGCCATAGATACCACACTGTCCTGGCCATTGCCGACTGTACACTATCCCTCAGCTAAGGGCATTGGTGATGATGGATGTATTGGCAGTATGATTGTGTGCATGAATGGAGTGGACACTTGTGTACTGTCGATTGGTGGCCCAACGACAGACCCTGGCAAACATGCCTGTGCCTCAACACACCTATCCTCATTATCACTATTTGTGTCAGTGACATCAGGTTCCCTGCTGCAGTGAACCAGCCCAACCTCAACACCTGTGAGAGGAAGACAGGAAACACACTTCACGACCTGTACATGATGTCAGAACACATGCACACATGAACACATGCACACATGAACACATGCACCCATGCACACATGAACAAATGCACACATGGACACATGCACACATGAACACATGCACACAAATACACTACTCACTAAAGCAGATACACACACACACACACACACACACACACACACACACACACACACACACACACACACACACACACACACACCACCAGCGATCCAGAACATACTCAATAGCGGGTGATGGTGGGGTACAGTATCACAAGCCAAACAGTCATATCACATGTGTAAGCATGCAGGATGTGTGTTGCTCAACAGCATGCAGTGCGAGTGTAGACAGTCCATGCTAATAACAGTATACATGGCTTTGATGCATGAGTGTTGTTGTTCAGTGATTAGCCTCACCCTGGAATGCATTGTGTACATGGACACAACATTGCTGTGCAAGTATTACAAGCTTTTCAATGTGCTGTGCACCATCACTCACAGGTATACATACCATGGCTGGATGTGTATCTGTGCGTCACATAGATATCCATTACTGATTAGTGTGTCTGTGTCTTTACCAGATAATTGTGGACACAGGTTTAGCTCATGCATGCTATGTATACACACAGGATGAGTGGTGCGTGTATACCTGATGGAATACCATTGCTCAACATAGCCATTGTACAATAGTTATGGTGAGTGTAGAACATACTGTGGACATGCCAGTGCCAGTCATGACATGGCATGCTACAACACAACTGCAACATTAAACATCACACATACCCAATGTGTGTCATGTGACCTATACACTCACTAGCATTACAAGACATATATGTATCACTTTGTGCAAATGATGATTGCTTTGCATATTGTGTATAGGTGCATATGTTTGCACACACACACAAAACATTGAGGTGTATAGCAATGAATGCTATGTGTAGTACTGTGGTTACTGTAACTGGATGGGGTGTAGTACCATGAGCCATTATCATGCAGCATCATGTGGTCACTCAAGGCTAGTAATGTGTGCCAGACTGGCACCTATCATGCTGTACATGAACTGCAGTACTATGGCTACATTCACCATTTCACAGCCAGTTGTTACATGGGTTTGTAAGGTGCCCAATAGGGAACATTGCTTAACATGAATGTGTTGTGTGTTGAAGAGTGTCACACCGCCCCATGATAGGCCTCTACCCCTCAGGTATATTATGTGTGCTGTGTGGATGACATTTGGGATACTGGTGTGTGACCTTACAGCGGGTGTCTGAATATGCCATGTGCAGCATATTAACATGTACTGTGTATGACAAAGTTGTGTATGTTGTGTGCATGTGTATCGACTCTGTCTATCCAATGTCCACTAGAGTGTAGCCACAATTGTTTGGGATGCTCTATGTATTGCATGTGTTTAAGGCAGCTACTCATGTTACTGAGATGTGCATAGTCTCACAGCAAACATGCACAGCATGCATTATGCATAGGTGTGTTACATGTGTACATGGCCTACACCTCACCTATGACATGCACATTTTATTTACAATATTAAATGTAGAATACACTCACCAGCATGGGTCTGCTGCCTTGCTGTCACACCAGAGGGACCTACAAGGATATGAAACAGTTTGTCAGTGGCAACAACTGTGGCATTGCTACTGTGGGTTTGCAATCTTACAGTAGTACAACGGTTGACAGTCACAGGCCTACAGAACATGTTCCAAATTATCAGTATTGCACAACACCAGGCTCCGCATCTTCTGACTACACAGTACACATCTCACATATGCATGATCTACCAATAGAGGTAACAGTAGTCTACAGATATGCCATGTTACCTGCATGCTCCGTGTGAACTTGCTTTGTGGCTCCAGCCTCCATGATGATACATGTCTGCTGTTGTTGTTGTTGGCCAGGAGCCACCAGGCTCAGGAGCAGCTCTTCCACTCTGGTGAGGGGGGATGGATGGTAACCCCACCACCTGTGGCAAGCTGTTGTCTACGGACATCAGATGCATGCTGCCTGACATGTCTAAGTAAATCACTGCAGTGATGGCGCACCTGCTCATATGTCCGGTTATGCATGCCTATGTCATTTACCCTACGGACAACATCTTGCCACAGTGCAGACCACTCATGCTGGTCCTGGCTGGTTCTTGAGAAAAGCAGTGTGTAGTGCTGAACCAGACTGGTTGTTATGATGTCATCCTCAGCAGGACTATAGGTTGGGTTGTGATGGTGGGCCATGAACCCTGGAAGACAATGAAACAATATGTGTGAGCAAGTCATGTGGCACACTTAACATTCTACAGTACAGATATCACTGAACTGCTATAAATAGCAACCTATTGTCTGTCAGAGGATACACACTTTCAATACCACATATCAGTGCTCAACCCACAGCTGCCTGACAGTGCCTGGCACGCTCTATAAATTAAACCTTGTTCTGCACAGCAACAAAGAGAAACCACTATGTAAGACTATACAACAGTACATGGCACACTGTATGTGACACAATGCACCACCTAGCCACACGAGGTATATATTAAGCTAATGCATAAAGAAATATGTCATCCATTGCAATGATTGTAAAGTCCAGTTACAGTATTAACAGTATACCACACTAGTTGTTGATGGCAAACCCCTGCCTAAAATATGTGCACATTCGTGAATATAGGTGGCATACTGCTGTACTAGACTATACATGTTGCTAGATATGCACTTATATCCTGTAACACACATATGACCGAGGGCATGTTACAGGCATACCCACACACACATCAGACATACATACAAGACACAAAGGTATGGCAACCCAGATGAGCTTTACGTGTGTACCATACAGTACTGTTTGTCAATACTTACAAAACCTTATGCCTGAGGTATGTAATCTGTGAGGACTACAGGGAACACACAAAACAGTGGTTCCAAGCAATGTGGGCATACACCATACTGTGCTGTTTAGGCCTACAGCTTCAGGTAGTACTACAGTTCATACAGGATTTGGATTCACCAGCAGTACCAATCAATAAGCATACATGTACTGCTTTAGCCTCCAATGGCACACCCCAGTTAACACCAAGGGACTACGTCAGACCGTATGCCATACTGCTTTTTCTGCCTAGCAATAGCATACGCATCTTTTGCTGGGATCAGAGCTAGGACACAAAATACCATGACAGAAACAGTTTCCCACCAAGCTATCCCACATATACACAACTGTGACACATTCACCAACACATTCACCATCACACTCAGTCAACCTCACATAGCAATTATTGCAACAAGTACATGTGGGTGTGCATTGGTTCATAGGTAGGTAATAGGCTACTGGCCCTAGGGCCTATAGAAACCTAGCCAGACTGTACCCTGGCCTTTGACACCCAAGTAATTTAATTTCATGTGCCCCTGTCAAGCAGAGCCACAGAGGTGATTCCCGGGGTGTATTTCCTATCTCCCATCCAATCATCAATATTATTCATGATGAGTGCTACTGAGGAGCTTTGTTTGCTATTGATAGGTAGTTTGTTCCAGAGTATGGGATGTCTCTGAGATAGGAATCTATCCCTCCAGCATTTTCTGTTTATTGAGGTGACAAGGTTTAGGTCCCTAGAGCATGTAGATCATAGGTATTGTGATCTGTTTACATTGAGCATGTCCAACAGCTCTGGGTTTGACATAGCTTTGTATGTTAGTCAGAGGTCACCTCTGGGTAGGCAGTATGAGACACAGTCTAGCTGTGGTTTTGTGAGACGGTCTGCATAGGGCATCTGTTTGAGGCCAGTAATACTCTTTGTGAGGTATGTCTGTGGCCTTTTCAGTTGCTGTAGATGTCTTGTGAGGTACATACCAAAAGGGGCATTGTACTCTATAATAGGTTTTGTGAGTGATGAGTAGAGGGGAACACTGACCTCTTTTTCCCTGGATGACACACCTTTTGTGATGAGGTGTGCCACGTAGACAGATTACATGACTAGTGTGGCACTGTGATTATCAAAGGAGAGACTATTATCCACCTGTGTCCCATGGTCTCTTATCACACTTTCGGTGTTAAGTCGACTACCATCTATGTGGTAGTTCATGGGTACAGAGTTTTTACCAAAAGGGATGCCAATGCATTTTCGACATTGAGCTTGAGGCCATGGCTTTGTCACCAGGCATCTGTCACAGTAAATATGTCTCTCTCTCTCTCTCTCTCTATATATATATATATATATATATATATATATATATATACACATACATATAAACATCCATTGGTGTACATATGGATATACATATAGGCACATATACAGTCCACCTTTCATGGTGGGAATATCAGTTATGCGAAGGATGTGAGGTATACAGTTATGTAATAATATTGCACAGTCTTGTGCGAAATGCATTGAAGGTGTTCTCAGCTCATCTAGCTTTAGCCGGCCTCACTGGCTGCAACACTGCAAACCTAACAAATCACACCCACAGCGTTTAACCACCACATGTCATATACCAGCACTGTATGCTGTCTTGTTTGCCACACACTACAACCTACATACAAATATGCACATAACAACCTTCACCAACATATATATGACCATCCTTCACAAACACTTGAAGTATGTCCCTTGCTCTATGCACATGTACAGATGCTAATATATCTGACACAGATGTATTTCTCCGTATGTGTGTGCCATGCACACACAAGGTCCACACTTTTGTAAGTCCATGGACCTCACGGCTGACCTATTGGGCCTTGCTGCAACATGAACAGGTGTCACATGTGAGCACACAGTAATATTAGAGGGTGTATATATAGCTGCAAATGCTAGATTAGCATACTAGCCTAGTACAGCAGTTGCCAATGCTAAGCTACACGTTAATATGACTATCATGCATGTGTTACTCTGTCACATCCATGTTTATATATCTGTATGCGCTACTCCCCCAAACAGCCATTGTCCACACTACTGTACAGAACACAGATAACATGGTTCAGATGTTTGACATTTAATGCTGAGCTACATATGTCACAGTTATGTCCCACTGCACACAGCTACACACTGATTTGTCCATGGCAGTAGTTATGCAGGTCATCTGTGCATAGATACGTACTGCTGCCACATATGGATGTTTCAAAGTATGTAGAGTACTCTTCAAAAACATCTACTACATGCCAGTAAATACATATCTGTTACATACCTTTCCTTTGTATGTGTTGGTAGTATTATGTTCCGTGTGTCTTTGGCTTTTTTTTTCTGTTGATGTGGGTGAGTGTGTCTCTCTCTCTCTCTCTCTCTCTCTCAATATCTGCAATGGAATGATTGCATGTGTGGGCAGCAAGTACAGCCTGCTTTTATAGGTATCTGCACATGTGCATGTGATGGCCAATGCACCAATTGGTGGCCACCATTTGGTAATTGCAGGCAGCCTGCTGTGTGGTAGTTGCAGTACTCACTGTCATAGCAACCCAATGCTATAAATTGCTATGTCAGGTAGGCGTAGCCCTTTCAGCTTTCCAAAGTGGGACCCATGCTTGTTTGCTGGGACACCGTTGTTTAAGTCAGAAGGTTGGTATAGTTCTTATATCTGAAGCTAGGGGCATAGCCAGTGATTTAAATGTTGTACTCAGACCTGAATGTTGCCACTTCCAGTACACAGTTGTCAGTGTAGAATTGTACTCACCCCTACAAATGCTAACACAAGATACATGGGAGTAGGTAGTTTCTTTTCTACTTATACAATTAATTGCCATACAAAAGTAGTTATTGAGATGTATTCATTTGGCACATGAACTGTTTGTGAACTGCTATACTATGAATATTAATGTACTCACGTCTGCACAGTTTGTGCTTTTTTATTGTTGACATTAGCGCAGGATGCTCAAGAAAACTGGACAATTCTAGTACTGAGTATGCCTACCTACATCCTTGGTAGACCCTGAACACACAGGTATATTGTACATTTGGGTGTGGATGCAGACATACAGAGAGCATTATGTATTATTGTGTGAATGTTATCTTGCTGGACTTAAAGGGTTGCTGTGTAACTGTTAGTTTAGCAAGGCAAGTAGTCTGTCTGCATAGCTCTCAACTGTGGACCTATCCAGATTGTAGCCAGATGTTAGGCTGTTATTCTCTGTCTGTGCAACGCACAGGTCTTTTCAGCACTGGTAAATGGCATTGTTACAGTCATTTGCTACCAGTACATGGCTACATCCTTTGGTTTTTCAGTGTTGTACTCCTACATAAGGGTATGCTTGTGGAACTCCTTCCAAAGCTATTTGCACAGTGTGTAACAGCAGAAAAGCTGATATGCCTGTGTGTTTCTGCCTCAGCCAGGCCTCTGAAACACTCAGGTACATATTTGAACAGAGTGAGGTAAAGGTAGATAAAAGTGAGGTACACCTTCAAAATATTAGAGACAGTAAGTGGAGACTTCAGGAAAACCAGTGCATATGGATTACTACACCTTTTCTGAAGTACAAGCGGTGTCTAACTCCTACATATTGTCATTATTCATTAGGTGTAATACCCCACCTTTCTGCCTAATGTCAGTACTTTTCAGGGGATTCAGAGGGACACAGCTAACATATGTCTCAAAATCAGGGACATCCCTGAAATGTAGTCACAGTTGGGATGTATGTCGTCTGCCCTAATCAGATATGCCACTGTTTGTCCTGCTATGATACTGTGTGGAGGTTGCAAAGTGCTGTAACATCATTTACTGCTAGAATGGCTGGTTCTCTTATCACAGTCATGTAATGCAATTCCACAACAACTGCTGGTAAACTTCCACAGAACAGGTTTTATGTTATGGCATTCCTATTTTTCCTTTGCATTCACTCATTCTGATGCATGATATATATATTTCAGCAACAGCCTTCTGTATATCTACTGTGGCTTAGTGGTACTTCATGCAGTGTAGTGTGTCCAAGGTCTGGGGTTCGAGACTGACAGAGGTGTTTTATTTTGCTGCTGAGCAGAACAAGGGCCCTCACATGCAGGGTGACTAAGGCACTTTTAAGCAGTTGTAAGCAAGTTTGCACTGGTTTGCGTGAAGCTTAGCAATGCTTAGCTAACCGCACACAAGCGCACACTCGTGCAAACCTGCTAACTACTGTTTAAAAGTGCTTACTCCCGCTAACCCTCGCGCTCATTTCTTTGAAAGAAAAGAAAATGGGGAGATAGGACAGTGGTGAAAAAGGGGCACAAAGAGGGAAAGACAGTAGGGAAAACAGCTTGGGATGTGCAGGACGGGTGTAGGGAAGGACCATAGCTGCCCATTTCTTTTACAGCAACAGCTGTGCATATGTAATAATTTTGGAGGGAAATATGAAACCTTCCACCCCCTGAGAGAAGGGTGAGGACAACAAAGTATGTTGTACTGCCAATTAAATTATATTTTATATGTCCAGTAGACATGTGTGCAAAATGGGCAGCTATGTATGGGGTGTAATTTTTTTTTTTGGAGCAGATTGCTCTTTTTTTTCTTTTTCCAGGTGAGAGTGGAATGTGGGGTAGGGGATGTAGGTATATTTGGGGAGGTAGGTTGGGGAGGTAAACAGACAGGACAAACAAGACGCATACAGGGGTGGAATATGACACATGTGGGGGTGAACAACATTGATGGGGAAGGATGTTTGGAAACCGCAAGCCCATGAGCCCACAGATGGCGACAGTGGAACTGAGATCCCCACCCATGGGCAGTCATCACTGCACCTTCACAGACCAGAGGGTGGCTGTGCTGGGGGCTGCGTAGGAGGGGCAGCTCACCTGTGAGTAGCGCCACTCGTGCCTCAAGCTGGTGTAGAGGATCAGTGACAGAACGCTGGATCTCCCTATGCATTACAGCCTGGACTGTTTGGAGGGTGAGAGGAGGCCCTCCTCCACCCACACTTACATGGGGAGGATGAGCCCCATCCCCTGCAGAGCTTCCACCTGAAGGTGGCACAGGCCCAACGGAGGAAGAAGTCCCGGGCTGGGCACCAGACCTGCTGCTGTCATGTGCCATCACCAGCTGAGGTGGAACAGGTGGGTCCGCTGGGACCGGCCTTCCCATACGTTCTATGTTTAGGATGATTTAATGACAATATGGGTTGGTAGCCAACAGCATTTCAAATTAGTTGTAACAGCATGCAGTAGTATTCCCATTAACCCAACACACCAGAGTTCCAACAGTTGAACAGCAAGCATAACACATGCAGATATAGAACAACAGTGGACATTCCAACAGCATGCAGGATTAATTGGTGGCAACAGGCCACCAAGATTGTAGTATTTGAACAGGGCACATGCATCAAAGTAAATGCAGATATTTATAAACCAATAGGACATATGTCCCAACAAATGTTTTGAGATTAGACATACCCATTGAGGTGTGGAATTGCATTGTTTATGCACATACAGTAGGGTGTAAAAAGATACTTCCATTAACAACTTATATATACTTATAGTTTACACTACATTCCTATTGACTGCAGGCATATATCCCCTACATGTATTATTACACTAGGTAATGTCCATTAAATTGTGAAATGAGTTTTGCTAGTTCTTTATATACCTGACCTGTATCTGACATACAAACTGTCCAGGATGCAGATGTTACTGCTACCTATTTGTATATTATATTTATATTTATATATCTACATATCTAGATGTGTTCAGGTGACATTATCAGTTATATGTTAACAGCCCCTACATTTCTAGGAGCACACTGACATTTCTGGGGAACACAATAACAAGCTACTCATGTGCCAGATTAACCTGTACATGCTGGCCATGAACCAACAGTTGAGGACTGTATATATGCTTAACAGCTACTGGCACTCCCTTCATCCACTTTATATGGGCCTACCCAAGTGTGGGTTGACAGCGCTTAATACAACAGTACTATTTCTATAATGCAAGAGTACAACAATATATCAAAGAAAGTGACACGGACACACTCCAGTAATTATACCTTTATTAATTACATAACACACTTTTCTAGAGGCCCTCTCATTTATTTGATATAACAGTGCATGCAGAAGACTTATTCAAGATGTATTATACCTTTATTAATGGGCTACAACACTTTATTTCAGGCTCTCTCACTTATTTTATATAACAATACATGCAGCATAATTACCAACCTGCCTGGTGGCGCAGCCTTAGCAGCCTATCTGCATAGTCTTGCTGATTCACAGCACGGACACCTGCAGCTGTGAAGTAAATGAAGTGATATTGAGACATTCCTATCCATAATATAGACTACAATAGCAATCCTTACATACTTCATTCCATTGCTACCTACTCAGTAGTGGGGCATTTTCCATCCCATGGGTCTCCTGTATCCACTGGTTCAGTCAGTCCTCCTTCGGGTCTGAGTAGTGGTGTCTGACCTGCTCACCAGTCCGAGGGAGAGCTGTGGCACTGGTGAGATCATGAGCTAGACGGTTCCAGGCTTCTGCTTTGTATTGGGTGCCTTGGAACTGGCCCTGCAGGAGACCCCCCTCATGATTATGGACGAGGAGCCAAACCATTACATTTGACTCCTCAGTGCCCCAACGTTGCGCTCGAAATCCAGAGCCCTCTCCAACACCGGCCATGCTGACTGCAGATGGGAGCTACAAACAGTTATGGCAAGTTTTCCCACCTATGGAACTTAAATATGCCTCATTTCCCGCACTTATCTGTGATTGGCCGGTTTTGAGGAAACTCAGCTGAAGGCACACCTGCTTAGCAATGGGTAAACTTCTATTAATATGTATGTGTGTGTGTTGAAAGTGCATGCATATGAAAATCTGTCATGGCTTAGTGGTTCAGTACTGTGATTATAGTGCACAGTATCCTGGGTTCAAGGCCTGTCATTGCCTTTTATTTTACTACTGGCTAGGAGGTGTGGCTGTGTTTAGCCAACTTTGCTCAACTTTGCCCAACATTGCTGTATGTTGCTCTACGTTGCTCGACATTACCTGGCATTGTGCTAGTTAGCTCAGTGTGCAGCTACTGGCAAACATGTTCTGTTTGTGCTAGTTGGTGCGATGCGCAGCTCCGCGCAAAGCTATTGCGCTAGTTAAAGCAGTGCTAAGCTATGAGCAATTATACTGAAATGTGCTTAATACTGGTAAACTTTGATTAGCTGTGCTTCACATTGCTTAAGATATGTTACTTATGCATTCATCAGTATGCATAACCATTTCACTTTCGTGTGTATATATATATATATATATATATATATATATATATATATATATATATTTGTTCACTACTACATAGGCCATTTCAATGCTTTTTTTTTTTTTTACTAAAATTTCAATGATAAATGTCAGGAATTCTTTTCATATACAGATTTCCAACAGAAAATAAAAAGGGGAGTGGTGGGATTAGAACCGGGAATGCCTCCTCTTTGTGCGAAGGTTCTACCACTCCGCTATTGCTATTTTGCTTAATTTGCATATAAGTTTCTTATTATCCTCTTCAATTTCTTGTCTGCTAACTGTAGCTAAGCAATGGGCAAACACGTGCAAACACATGCAAATACGGACAGCTATATCGGGAATAATAAAAAAAATAAATAAAAGTTTTACGTTTTATAATTGTACTGGGGTTTAGAATGTGGGGGAGTGTAGTGTTGGTTATGTACACATTTGAGAGGACTCGCTCATGTCAGTTGACATTTCCCAATTGAGAGACTTGCAGGGGCATGGATTTTTGGACTGCTCGGCAGTCTGACACGCCACCTGCATTCGTGCATGCTCTGTGTTAGCCTTTGAGTTGAGGCAGTGCGCCCTCATTAATATGCATGGCACACTGTACTCTTAGACTGGCGTTTCTGTGTAAGACTACTTTAGTCTTACACGGAGGATTCGTGAATCCTGGGGAATGTGTATTTAAAGTTAACTGACAATCCCTCTGAGAACTTTAATAATCATTTGTTGGAAATTTTAGAAAAAGGAGAGGGACTTGGTTTCTTTTCCCCACAGGATGTTAAAAATTGCATATAAAGCACCCTAATATGGCTAAGTTTTATGCAATTCAAAAAGTCTACAAAGACATGCTTAATCCACCAGGGAGGCCCATTGTATCTGGAGTGGGGGCATATTTACACAATGTAGGGATATTTCTGAATGCAAAGTTGAAAGAATACCTCCCTCACATTCCCTCACACATTAAAAATGGTAAATTCGACCTGTCCCAGAAGAAGAATGGGGGCAAGGTTTCTACTCAAGACTTTTCCTGGTACCCAGAAAAGACAATTCCTGGTGTCCTATCCTGGACCTGTTTATCCTAAACACTTTTTTAGTAGTCTCAAAATTCAAAATGCTAACTTTTCATCAGCTGCTTCCTATGGTAGGCAAAAATGCCTGGTTGGCAACACTGGATTTAAAGGAAGCCTACCTGAACATCCCAATAAGGGAATCTTGCAGAAGATACCTATGCTTCAGAGCAGGCTACATGCACTATCAGTTCTCTGCACTGCCCTTTGGCTTATCTACTGCGCCCAGGGTATTCAGAAAGTATCTAGCTCCAGTCATTGCATTTTGCAGGCAAAGAAATATTCAAATATACCCATACCTGGACGATTGTCTAATTCAGGCAGAAAGCCAGGGCATACTATTAAACCATCTGGCATTTGTAAAGAAATTACTAACTTCTCTGGGGTACACCATAAACAAAAAGAAATCCCATCTAGTACCCTGCCAACAAATTGTATTCCTGGGAGCAAGCTTGAATACAACTTCCCAGATAACCTACCTCACGCCAGAGAAACAAGTTCATTTGACAGCCTACTTCAAAAAAACTGGCCACAAAGACCCACCTATCTGCAAGGAAAATACTGCAAGCCCTGGGGTTCATGGCCTCTTGCATTCTACTAATTCCATATGCAAGACTGCATATGAGGAAACTACAATGGTATCTAAAAAGCCTATGGTGTCAACATTTTCAGGACCTAGAAGCAATGATTCCTATCATACCTTGTCTAAAGATAGAGTTCCTTTGGTGGGCAGAGGCCTGCCACCAAAACAAGGGACTGCCATTCACTCTACCCCCTGCTGCCCAAACCCTCACAACAGATGCATCAGATTATGCATGGGGGGCTCACTTGGCAGGGCAGTGCATTCAGGGCAAATGGAACCCGAGTCAAATGCACCTGCATATCAATCAAAAAGAATGCTCTGACAGCCTTCAAGGACCACATTCTTCCAGGACAATTATTGGTAAAGACAGACAACACCACTGTTATGTGGTATATAAACAAGCAGGGGGGAACCCACTCATACCCTCTCTGCAGACTAGCCATGGCTCTGTGGAACACAGCCTTGAGCTACCAAGTGCATCTACAAGCTTAATTCCTGGCAGGCAAGCTAAATACACTGGCAGATGACCAAAGCAGAAATCTCATGGACCCACACAAGTGGAAACTGTATCCAAAGATATTCAACATTTTGAGAAACAAATGGGGGAGCCCAGAGATAGACCTGTTTGCCTCCCCTCAGAACTACCAGACAAATTCTGCACAAGGACCCCCCACAGACAAGCTTGGAAAGTGGATGCCCTGTCCTTCACATGAAAAAAAATATCAGTTTATGCCTCTCCCCATCTGCCTCTCCTCTCCAAAGTGCTACTAAAGATCAAACAGGACAAACCAAAGACAATACTTATTGCACCAGACTGGCCATGCCAACACTGGTATCCCCTCTTGCACATTGTGTCACTTCTGGAACCATGGCACCTGCCTCAGACCCCTGCCCTGCTGTCCCAGCAGGAGGGCCAGATTCTGCACCCACAGCTTCAAACCCTGAACCTTGCAGCCTGGCAAATTTCATGATCTCTCCGTTACCATCCCTCAGTAAGCAAGTGATGGATGTCATTCTGGAGACAAGGAGGCCTAGTACTAGAAAATCCTATGCTGAAAAATGGAAAAGATTCTGCTCCTGGAGCCAAACACAGGGGATGGACACAACCGTGCCTAATTTACTGCACATTCTTCAATACTTAACTGAGATGCTTCACAAGGGTCTTTCCTTTTCTTCCATCAAAAGTCATGCCTCAGCCATTTCAGCTCATTATATTACAAAGCCACCACTGTTCTCTCATCCACTGCTGAAGCAATTCCTCAGAGAGGCCAAAAACTTAAGACCACTCTGGAGAACCCCTACTCCAGCCTGGGACCTTAACTTTGTATTGGAAAAGCTCACTCTACCTCCCTTTGAGCCAGCTGTAAATGCAGAGTTGAAATTCCTTTCTTGGAAAACTTCCTTCTAGCCATCACTTCAGCAAGAAGGGTGTCTGAATTACAGGTTCTCATGGCAGTGGAGGCTTTTATCATCTTTCATGCGGACAGGGTGTCCCTCAGGACCAATCCCTCCTTTATGCCCAAGATGGTATCCAGTATGTCCCTTAATCAGTCAATTCATTTGCCAACCTTCTTTTCTAATCCACAGAACAAAAGGGGAATGAATACTGCACTCCTTGGAGTGCACAGACAACTTAGATTTTACTTGGACAGGACTAAGCCTCAGAGGAAATCTGAACAGCTGCTGGTTGCATTTGCTGCAGGGGCAGAGGGGAAGGCCATTTCAAAGCAAACCATTTCTAAGTGGATAGGCCATTGCATTCATTTCTGCTATAAGCACCATGGAAAACCTACTCCACAGGGGATAAGACCACATTCAACCAGGGCTGCATCTACCTCTACAGCCTTTCTCAGAGGTGTCCCTACCAGGGACATCCTAGAAGCTGCTACCTGGAGTTCTGTACATACCTTCACCAAGCATTACCACTTGCCAATGTTTTCTAAATCCAGAGCTGGTTTTGCCACTGCAGTCTTGCAGGGCCTTATAGCTGGTCCTAATCCTATCTAATTGCCTCCTCCCTTCCTTAGCTTTGGGAATCTACCAAAATGTAATGACTGCAACAGTGAAACATGAAGAACATAGTGCAGTTGTGTACACTTACCATAAATGTAGATGTTCGAGTGTATTCACTGTTGCAGTCCTGGTTACCCTCCCTCCAGCCCCCTGACTTCTATTGACTAAACCTCTATTCTTGCTTACTATGCTTAAAGCTTTCTGGTGTATTTGCTTTTTTGTTGGAGGTGTAACCTTATATATAATTGTTTCCCATTATGGGGGCACCTGACATCTGGGGCATGAAAAACTGATGTAATGGCATCGGCTGCATGTTTTATACCCCTGACTACCTGATGTCATGGAAGATGAGACAGCGACCGATGCAGGACCCAAGACTTTGATAATCAGGCTGACTGAGAGCTACTTGCAAGCAGATAACCCAAATGTAATGACTGCAACAGGGAATACACTCGAACATCTACATTTAAGGTAAGTGTACACAACTGTACGTTCCTTCAGTTATTGTTCTGCACAGGCTTACTTCACTCCTCTCTGAATCCTAGGCTCTACTATTGTCACTTCACTGAATACTAATAATGTTACTTGTTTTCACATTCAAAACAAATTATTCATATTTATTTATTTTCATTTGTTTACTGGGAACGTCCAACTGGATGAACAAGCACAAGGCAGAAAAACTTGACAAGAACGAATAATAACAGCAGTATGTATACAACATACAGAATACTCAGGTAACATTTAGCAAAATTACATACAGAGTCCCATAACTGCGGTGGTGGTGCTGTAAATTCATCATGTCCCAGAAGAAGAATGGAGGCAAGGTTTCTACTCAAGACTTTTCCTGGTACCCAGAAAAGACAATTCCTGGTGTCCTATCCTGGACCTGTTTATCCTAAACACTTTTTTAGTAGTCCCAAAATTCAAAATGCTAACTTTTCATCAGCTGCTTCCTATGGTAGGCAAAAATGCCTGGTTGGCAACACTGGATTTAAAGGAAGCCTACCTGAACATCCCAATAAGGGAATCTTGCAGAAGATACCTACGCTTCAGAGCAGGCTACATGCACTATCAGTTCTCTGCACTGCCCTTTGGCTTATCTACTGCACCCAGGGTATTCAGAAAGTGTCTAGCTCCAGTCATTGCATTTTGCAGGCAAAGAAATATTCAAATATACCCATACCTGGACGATTGTCTAATTCAGGCAGAAAGCCAGGACATACTATTAAACCATCTGGCATTTGTAAAGAAATTACTAACTTCTCTGGGGTACACCATAAACAAAAAGAAATCCCATCTAGTACCCTGCCAACAAATTGTATTCCTGGGAGCAAGCTTGAATACAACTTCCCAGATAACCTACCTCACGCCAGAGAAACAAGTTCATTTGACAGCCTACTTCAAAAAACTGGCCACAAAGACCCACCTATCTGCAAGGAAAATACTGCATGCCCTGGGGTTCATGGCCTCTTGCATTCTACTAATTCCATATGCGAGACTGCATATGAAGAAACTACAATGGTATCTAAAAAGCCTATGGTGTCAACATTTTCAGGACCTAGAAGCAATGATTCCTATCATACCTTGTCTAAAGATAGAGTTCCTTTGGTGGGCAGAGGCCTGCCACCAAAACAAGGGACTGCCATTCACTCTACCCCCTGCCGCCCAAACCCTCACAACAGACGTATCAGACTATGCATGGGGGGCTCACTTGGCAGGACAGTGCATTCAGGGCAAATGTAACCCGAGTCAAATGCACCTGCATATCAATCAAAAAGAATGCTCTGACAGCCTTCAAGGACCACATTCTTCCAGGACAATTATTGGTAAAGACAGACAACACCACTGTTATGTGGTACATAAACAAGCAGGGGGGAACCCACTCATACCCTCTCTGCAGACTAGCCATGGCTCTGTGGAACACAGCCTTGAGCTACCAAGTGCATCTACAAGCTCAATTCCTGGCAGGCAAGCTAAATACACTGGCAGATGACCAAAGCAGAAATCTCATGGACCCACACAAGTGGAAACTGGATCCAAAGATATTCAAGATTTTGAGAAACAAATGGGGGAGCCCAGAGATAGACCTGTTTGCCTCCCCTCAGAACTACTGGACAAATTCTGCACAAGGACCCCCCACAGACAAGCTTGGAAAGTGGATGCCCTGTCCTTCACATGGGAAAAAAACTATCAGTTTATGCCTTTCCCCCTCTGCCTCTCCTCCCAAAGTGCTGCTAAAGATCAAACAGGACAAACCAAGGACAATACTTATTGCACCAGACTGGTCACGCCAACACTGGTATCCCCTCTTGCACAGTGTGTCACTTTTGGAACCATGGCACCTGCCTCAGACCCCTGTCCTGCTGTCCCAGCAGGAGGGCCAGATTCTGCACCCACAGCTTCAAACCCTGAACCTTGCAGCCTGGCTAATTTCATGATCTCTCCGTTAACATCCCTCAGTAAGCAAGTGATGGATGTCATTCTGGAGGCAAGGAGGCCTAGTACTAGAAAATCCTATGCTGAAAAATGGAAAAGATTCTGTTCCTGGAGCCAAACACAGGGGATGGACACAACCGTGCCTAATTTACTGCACATTCTTCAATACTTAACTGAGATGCTTCACAAGGGTCTTTCCTTTTCTTCCATCAAAATTCATGCCTCGGCCATTTCAGCTCATTATAATACAGAGCCACCACTCTTCTCTCATCCACTGCTGAAGCAATTCCTCAGAGAAGCCAACAACTTAAGACCACCCAGGAGAGCCCCTACTCCAGCCTGGGACCTTAACTTTGTATTGGAAAAGCTCACTCTACCTCCCTTTGAGCCAGCTGTAAATGCAGAGTTGAAATTCCTTTCTTGGAAAACAGCCTTCCTTCTAGCCATCACTTCAGCAAGAAGGGTGTCTGAATTACAGGCCCTCATGGCAGTGGAGCCTTTTATCATCTTTCATGCGGACAGGGTGTCCCTCAGGACCAATCCCTCCTTTATGCCCAAGATGGTATCCAGTATGTCCCTTAATCAGTCCATTCATTTGCCAACCTTCTTTTCTAATCCACAGAACAAAGGGGAATGGATACTGCACTCCGTAGATGTGCACAGACAACTTAGATTTTACTTGGACAGGACTAAGCCTCAGAGGAAATCTGAACAGCTGCTGGTTGCATTTGCTGCAGGGGCAGAGGGGAAGGCCATTTCAAAGCAAACCATTTCTAAGTGGATAGGCCATTGCATTCATTTCTGCTATAAGCACCATGGAAAACCTACTCCACAGGGGATAAGTCCACATTCAACCAGGGCTGCATCTACCTCTACAGCCTTTCTCAGAGGTGTCCCTACCAGGGACATCCTAGAAGCTGCTACCTGGAGTTCTGTACATACCTTCACCAAGCATTACCACTTGCCAATGTTTTCTAAATCCAGAGCTGGTTTTGCCACTGCAGTCTTGCAGGGCTTTATAGCTGGTCCTAATCCTATCTAATTGTCTCCTCCCTTCCTTAGCTTTGGGAATCTACCAAAATGTAATGACTGCAACAGTGAAAAATGAAGAACTTAGTGCAGTTGTGTACACTTACCATAAATGTAGATGTTCGAGTGTATTCACTGTTGCAGTCCTGGTTACCCTTCCTTCAGCCCCCTGACTTCTATTTTCTAAACCTCTATTCTTGCTTACTATGCTTAAAGATTTCTGGTGTATTTGTTTTTTTGTTGGAGGTGTAACCTTATATATAATTGCTTCCCATTATGGGGGCACCTGACATCTGGGGCATGAAAAACTGATGTAATGGCATCGGCTGCATGTTTTATACCCCTGACTACCTGACATCATGGAAGATGAGACAGCGACCAATGCAGGACCCAAGACTTTGATAATCAGGCCGACTGAGGGCTACTTGCAAGCAGATAACCCAAATGTGATGATTGCAACAGTGAATACACTCGAACATCTACATTTAAGGTAAGTGTACACAACTGTACTTTCCTTCAGTTATTGTTCTGCACAGGCTTACTTCACTCCTCTCTGAATCCTAGGCTCTACTATTGTCACTTCACTGAATACTAATAATGTTACTTGTTTTCACTTTCAAAACAAATTATTCATATTTATTTATTTTCATTTGTTTACTGGGAACGTCCAACTGGGTGAACAAGCACCAGGCAGAAAAACTTGACAAGAACGAATAATAACAGCAGTATGTATACAACATGCAGAATACTCAGGTAACATTTAGCAAAATTACATACAGAGTCCCATAACTGCGGTGGTGGTGCTGCGGTAGCGTTGTCACCTCACAGTAAGACGTTGTCCTGTTCGATTCTCAGCTAGAGTGTCTTCTGTGTGGAGACATGCATGAATGGGCGTACCTTCGTTGAAGGTTGTGTGTCAGAACTGGCAACTCGGCACGTAAAAATCTACTGCCAGTCATTAGTGGACCAGAGTTCTGCTGTGGCGACCCTTAACTGGGAAAGGCCGAAAGACACAACAACATACAGAGTCCCATGAGAACTATTTATAGTTGTACTATACAATATGCAGAATGGTAACGTTAGTAGTATTACATACAAAGTGAGGATAAATAAAACAGATAACAGATGAAAGATATAATTAGTATATCCTTCAGCCAAGATGTTCAACGAATATTTATAATGGTCAGCAACATTAAGGGTATTGTTCTGCTGCTAATTAAGCTAATTAACCTCAATGCAGTCTTGAAACATCACTTAATTATTTTCTAAATGTAATTGTTAACAATTGATTTAGCTGTCTCTGTACTTTTCAAGTTTATCTTGCTTAGTTTTATCCATTACACATTTAGTTATGTTATATTTACCTACACAAGTTTTTATTTATGTCCGCATTCTATTACTTAATAAGATATTTCCTAAAATATTTAAGCTGTAAAGGATATAATCTACTAAACTCTGCATTTTAAATTCTACTGATCTGCGGTTTATATCATATTTAGTTCAATCCTATGAATACTGTGTGTGTAAATGTAAATTGCTTAAAATATATATTCCATCTGACCCTGATGCTCTGGTAGGAAATTGTATGTATCCCTGAGATGAGCCTGGAAATGGTCATGTAAGATCAGTGCACTGCCCTAGTCAACACATTCAAATGAAAATCAGACATTTCTCATTTCAGTGTCATAACTCCAAAAGTAAGAATAACTGGGGAAAATGCAATTTTGTGGCACCTTAAACAAGGAACTCCTTACTTCACAAATATGCTTCACTGAAAATATTACAGAGTGCAACAAATGTATCAACATTTTCTTTAAGGCCAAAGGAACTGTTACTTATCTCCAAACTTGATTTCAAGCACAGAATATAACCACTTAAGATTTATGATCATTGAATTGTACACCACACTGTTGAAATAAAAATGAAAGAAAAAAGGTAAATGAATGTTTTTTTTTTTTTGGTAAGCTTGTTAGGGTCAATTACATTGTATGCTGTGCTGCAGTAATTTTCTAACTTGTAGAGCTCTTTGCCATAGCTTTCCACTGAAAATAGGCCATTACCCATTTGGGCAACCTAATTAATGAAACAGAAAAACATGAATGAATAAATCTGACAAAGTTCTACTGACACATTCAGTGATACTCCTGTTGGCATAGATGTGTTAATATCAGTTATTACTGTGCCATATATATATATATATATATATATATATATATATATATATATATATATCATAGTAAAGCAAAGATTACATTTATTTATTGTTACATATCTAAGTAAGTTATTGGTATTATAACTAAATACACAACTGCAATTTTGAAGCACGTTTTCATTTTCTTGGACTGTGATTAAAAACAGTTCTCTAAGATCAATCATCCCTACTGGTAATCAAAAACAAAACAGAAATAAAGAGATACATGCATACATACATGTATGCATACACACACACACACACAGACAAACACACACACACACACACACACACACACACACACACACACACACACACACACACACACACACACACACACACACACAAGCACACATATTGGGTAGCTTCCCCGATCTGCAAAGCAGACATCCATTTCATTAAGCCTGTCTGCCAGGAAATGGTGAAATGATAAGTGGAGACTTGCATTTTCTGACCTTGACTGTCTCTTCAAATTACAAATCTGTTATCAAACTTGTGTCACTGATATTGCAGATAGAAGACCTTCTGCTGTTCTAATGAGGCAACCTTGGGACTAGTAGATGAAATTTGGTGTGGAAAGAGGCAAAGTGAGGACTGGAATGCACCACACAGATAAGAGATTTTTAGTTCTCATCCTGATGACTACAGTATAAGCCAGTAATACAGTAAGGCAGCAAGGAAAGTAAACCATATGTTTAAGAAGATGCATCACAGCAGGAAAATCCGAGGTCCCAATTCCATTATGCAAAGTACCTATTAGGCTTTTCATGGGGAGTACACTGTACATTAATGCATAATTTTCCTGTGTGCAGGCATAGCATGGAGGATCTTTCTAGGCAAGCCAACCAACAAAAAACAGTATGTGTGTGCTGTCTAGAAAAAGGGAGGGATAGAGATAGAAGGAAACATGCCAAAATATAGCAATGTTTTGCAGGGAGACCTGTGCACCATGATGTAGCGCTTGCAATCAAAATAATGTATTCCAGGAATAATAGAAAATGAGGGATGAAGTCAGAGGTAGAGATAGTTTTTTTTTTTTTTTTTTGAGAAAACCTGGGAAACAATTTGTTTTCTTACAGGGTATTGGAGGAAGCAATTGGTCTGGAATGGTGAATGTGATAGACAAAATTACTCCTGCAGGATGCGTTATTGGGAAACAAACTTCTAAGCACACAAAGTGAACTTAAAAACTCAAAAAGGACAGACTAATTCAGCCATATAGCCTTATCTGCTGACAATGTTTCTGCATTAATGTATTTTTAATTCACTCAAACTCTGTGCATCTGTAAGCCAAAGACTTTAACAGTGATACAAGAAGTATTTGAAACTAGTATTAAGTATTTAAATTCGAGTTAGACTGACACAGACCAGAAGATGGCGTTCATTAGACTGAAGTAGTTCATTATAGTGGCAGAAATAGAGAATCTTAATGAAAGCAAAGCAATTGACTGGCCTTCATATTGTATTATTTGTCTTCTCTTCATTTTTAGCTTTTTATGCCAAATGAATTAAAGGTAAAAGAAGTCTCCTGTTTTCCTTCAACCAAAGATTTTACTTGCAGCTTGAAGACAAATTTGGGGACAGTAACAATGATTACCTAGACTATAAAGTTGGACAGGACACTCCAGTTATAAGACATTATCATAGTGCTTTCAGTTTTTTTTTTTTTTTGACAAAGCCCTTAAGTTTCACATCTGTAAACAACTAAATGAGTATAGGTTAATCAGAAACCTGCAAGTTATTTGTAGTCTGATAGTATTACCTTTCTTCCATATACTTATCCACACTGCTTATACATTAACTCAGGCTTCCATGCAGTTTGATATAGAATGGTGCCTTACCACACAGCCTTAACAGACATTGGGCTACAAATCTATCCTTTTTCATAATGAATTACTTTCAAAGTTTAATTTTACATTTCTTGTCTAATAATAATAATGATTTGAGTTCTTTTAGGTATTCTGTTCCCGATGATAGAATGAAGCTGAGTTTGATTACTGTATTTGTAAAACTGTCTTTTCTATCCCATATAAAATATTTTGTTTTATACTAGTGGAAAAAAACATACATGGAACTTGCAGCATACTACTGGTGAAAATTATATTTTGGCACTAATCCAGAATGTTTTACCTTTTGTTGAATGCTGTTGAGACAGTAGTTGGGGAAATAGCTCTCAGCCTCTTAGCACAAGAATCAGGGACAAAACCAAAAAATAATGAAAGGAAAAGGAATATGCTATTTATCTAAAATATTGCTTTTGTGTGTCTAAAAGGTTAATAGAATAGTGAGTTTTATGTTAGCATGCATTTTCTGAAGGATATGAAATCTGAAACTCGCTTCTGTCATTCTTTAGTGAATACAGTTCTTAGCAATCCCCCCTCAAAAAAAATGTTACAAGGTCCAGATCATAAAAATGAGGCAAAATCAGAGACATTCTCTGAAATCAGAGACATTTGAGAGCTACTGTAGGTATCCATTTACACATGTTAATGTTCATAATCAATTTTGCAAGACTATCTAAAATACTTAAATATAGTACTGATGCATAATATAAAGTTGTACAGTGATTTGGGAACCAACAGACTGATCTGACTTTTAGATCTCATTAGACCTGAGGCTAGGTTATCTGGCATTTTTGGCAGTTCCCCAAAATTGAAGACAGAATAATAAATAAGTAATTTAAATAGAAGTGGTCTTCATTCTGAACTGTAATTGTAGCAAGCTTCTCTCTGCAGTTACTAACAATCTGAGCTCCTGCAACAGCAAATAAGCATTCATTAAAGAAACCATGAACTCACCCATGACTTGTTAAAAGACTACAGGTATTACACTTGCTCCACATCAACAACTGCCAGTTGCATCCCTCTAACAGCATGTGCATGTGGCAGCCTTTCTCTTGCCCCACTGTAATTATGGCTCTGGATCTCATGCAGAAAAAAATATGTCCAGCTTGTCAACAGCTGCTAATTCTGGATAGTCATAATTTATTTTTATTTGATATTTGTTTATTGAGAAAGTCTGAATGGGATAATATCCCATTTTCAATGGAGGCCCAGAGAAAAACTCCACATTGACATAATATGGTTACAGTTAAATAAAGTTATTACAAATCCAAATACTGTGGTGGTGGTGCTGTGGTAGCATTGTCGCCTCACAGCAAGACGTTGTCCTGTTCTTTTCTCAGCTAGAGCGTCTTCCGTGTGGAGACATGCATGAATGGGCGTACCTTCGTTGAAGGTTGTGTGTCAGGGCTGGCAACTGAGCACATAAAAATCTACTTCCAATCATTAGCGGACCAGAGTTCCACTGTGGCGACCCCTAATTGGGAAAAGCCGAAAGACACAACAACAACAGCAAATCCTAATACAGATGAACAACATATTGGCTAAGTAAAAAAATCACAACTTCATTTCATACAGTGTGAAGTTATACATACATAGTATAGATATTTGGACAGATATAAAGTTGAAAAAAGAAAATATTCAAAAATTAAAGAATTTCCAAGTTGCAGTTCACAGAAATAACATTAAACACACTGATTGCATTCTTTGGAACAGAGATGACTGGATAACATAGTATAAGCAAAATTATATTTATCCTTTGCTTAAGAAATAGATTGACTATGTTATGAGTGAAGGAAATAGTAAGAATTGTGCTGGGGAGCAGGACTAGTTCAGCCTGTGGTAGTACAGGAACAGAGCCATGTCTTATTCGGGTAGTCTTTTAGTAGATGCTTGAAGATGGAGAGGTTAGAGGTAGATATGATTTATAGAGGGATAGAATTCCATTTCTCGGTGACTGAGTATGAGTAGAGACGTTGGCCAGAGGATCTCTGGGCTATATATATGCTGAGAAGATGGTGATCATTAGACTGAAGTAGTTCATTATAGTGGCAGAAATAGAGAAACTTAATAAAAGCAAAGCAGTTGTTGGCTTTGTGAATAGTGTTGTGTGTGGATATAAACTGTATGTAACCTAAGTGGCAAGGCAGTTTGAGTCAGTTCAAATCCTTAAGGGTGATACAGTTGTAGATGTGACATTCTTTGTTAAAGGCAAATTTAGAAACCTTATTATAGCATGCTTCCAGCTTATTTTTAACTGTAGTGATGTGAGAAGGTAGGAAGTAGCAACAATGGTTTGGTGGTGTTGCTAATGAAGTCTTTAAGCCTGTAGAGCATTCCTAATGTTTGGTGAATCTTTTCTAATGTTTGGCGAGTCTTTTTTTTTGAAAATGCGGGTTAAATTTAAGATTATCATCTATAATCACGCCAAGATGTTTGGTATGGGAGACTTTTCGATTTCAGTTTAGTTTAGTGAAAAGATTTTGAAATTTGCTTTGCCAGGCATGTGAAATTTGGGTAAAAATAAAAGTAGTGTTGTTGTTTTGTATTAAGTAATAGCTGGGCATTATGCAGCCATTTCTCAACTGAGGAAAAAGCTTCTTGCATGATATGGGGGAGTTAAGGCAGGTTATTAGATGCACATAAAAGTGTGAGATTATCAGCATACAGAAGCTGGCCCTAAGGAGGTATTGAGGTAATTGATAAAGATATTAAAGAGGAGGGGAGCAAGAATAGAGCCTTAGGGTGCACCAGTGGAGATGTGCATGTAGGGAGAGAGAGAGTATTCTGATATTTTACAGACTGGAGTCTGTCAGTTAAATAGCTATTAACCTCATAAGTCTGCTCCTTAAAAATAACCTGGCTACACAGGAGGCAACTAAAACTGTAATCTCAAAGCTGGAAATGGCTTTATTAAATGAGAACCACAAAGACCTAGATGCTAGGTTTGATTCTCTAAGAGAGAGGGTAAAAGGCTTTGAACAATCCATTAAAGAATGTATGCTAAAGAAGATGAAAAGGGATCAGGATGATAAGGGTGACCCTGAGACACTTAATAAAACAAGAAACAAGAATCAAGACAGAGGATTTTCTAACTACAACAAATATAGACATGATAACAGAAGATTCAACAGAGGCTACAAAAGGTTACATAAATGTGACAGCAGTCCCCAGCAGGTTTTTCAAGAGGGATATCGATGCACAGAACCAGTCAGGGGCATGACATAGATGGAACAAGTTCCTCCACCACCACTATCTTCACAGATACTTTTTGCTGCCAGCACACCTCAGAGGTCCAATGAGGGGCAGGAGTACCTAGATCAGAACCAGGCCCAGATTCCCAGTATGGACCAGAACCATCAGAGAGATATAGGTTCATAGGTTCATAGATTAGTACTAGGCTAACTGCCCTTGTGGACCATTTTCAGCCTAGCCAATTACCCCATGTGAGAATCAAACCCTGCACCTTATGTTTGTAAGGTAAACACCTTAACCATTATGCCAACCTCCCACTCCCTATATTGGAGGAACACCTGAACCACAACCAGAACCAACACCAGATCCAGAACCAACAGGCAAACAGAGACCACATACAGCACAGCTACCAAGAGCAGCATCTGGAACGCCGAGACCCACACTACCAAGAGGGATATTACAGACATCAACCATAACACCAACAACAGGACCAGTAGCAATACCATTACTAGGACCAATGTCAGAGCCTAAAAGGAGGACAATACTACCAGATTCACCAGGAAGACTACTATTACAATCTGCTGAGACTCCAGAGGGCACAAGATGTTTCAGTGATCCCCAACCCCAGCCAGAGCCCCTTCAGAAGGCCAGAGAACCAAGCAGTGAACAGGAGTGAGGAAAATGAAATACTTGGGGGAGCTCAACTACACTTCAGGACTCAGAACCAGACAGAGAAACCAAACACGTTATTCACTTACCCCATTATTTGGAATCATTCCAAAAAAGAACTTACTGACATGGAGATTAGTGTATTTTCAAAGGGATTAACTTTTGTTTCCCACTGTAGGTCCGACACAGCACAGGTACTGATTGATTTAAAATCCTATGTCAGAAAATTGAATCTGAAACTTCTTTACCATGGGAAATTTGATACCACTGAGAAAAAATAAATTACTGAAGAAGCAATAAAAAGGCCCAGTAATTACTGCCCTCCCTTACATCAAACTTTAGCAGCCTTTGAAGTCAAATGTTAAATGGACATCGGGAAAGTACTGCAAAAACCAGCAGGGAGAAAGTTCTACAGCCTTAACAAAGACGAGAAAAAAGCATTATTAGAGCTAGGCAGAGATAAGTCTCAATGGATTATGAAGTCTGACAAGGGAGGAGGTATTGTTGTTACTGATACCAGCAGCTATAACCAGAGTATATAAGAAATGCTGAGTGACACAAACTATTATGAGTCTTTAACTTTAGAAGAGATGAAGGCATTGTACTACAACTGGTACACAGCATTGACTGCACTTTATGATGATAGTTTGTTAACAGAAAACTTGTTTGATTATTTACAGACACCTTCTCCATGCTTGCCTAAATTCTTTGGAATCCCTAAGCCACATAAAAATAGAGAAAACCCTCCTTTCAGGCCAGCGGTTGCAAGTGGGGGGTCTCTGACCACAGCTGCCACCATTTACCTGGATTTCTTGTTACAACCTCTGAGAAGAACATCTCACAGATAAAAGACTCTAATGATTTTTTAAGGAAAATAAAAAAGTTACAGTTGATGCTGACTATTTTATTAACAACAGATGTTGAACCATTATATACTGTACTCCCACATAATTATTGTATTGAAACAGTGATTGATTCTTACAGGAAAAACAACAACGGCACACCAGCACAACATGAAAGAACAGTTAAACGTTTAGATATGGTACTTAGGTGCAATTTCTTTACTTTTAATGGAAATTACTATAAACAAAAGACTGGAATAGCCATGGGGCAGCTATGCCTCCTCTAGCCTAGCCAACATAGCCCTAGGCAAGTGGGAAGAGGATTATGTTTATAACAACAGAGAATACATGCAACACATCATGGTGTATCTGCACTTTATTGACAATATTTTTATTGTGTGGAAAGGCGACAGTGATAAATTAGAAGACTTTATCAGCTATCTGAATCAAATCACCAGCTTCCTGTGTGTCATCTCTTTCCACAACCTCACCGCGGCAATCTTATTAGATATGCAGATGACTTGGATCAATGTAAAATTGACACAGATCTTTACAGAAAACCTACCAGAGTAAACCTCCTGCTATATAATAAGGGTCTCCATCCCACCAGGACAAAATATAATGTTATGAAGTCCCAGGGTTATAGGTTGGCTAGGATCACCACAAAAATGGAACCCTTCCTTAAGAACCTAAATAAACTTGAGAATGTTTTTTTTTTTGGTTAGGGGATATGAAAGCAATATGTTAAGAAACATTTTGGAACCTATAATTGAACTAAACAGTACAAATGCACCAGCACAGGCCTTATAGGAGGGTGCTAAAGAAATATATGGACAACAAATTTCTGGCCATCTTTCTGAAATTAGAGGTAAGTGCAACAATAACACACTGGCTCAGCAACTGCAGCTACACAAAAGACTCACTGCCTTTAAATTTCAAATTATTGACCATGTGGACCTTTTGGAACTGGGAGACATCTCTAATCTTTTAGAAAAACGTGAACTACTGTGGCAGCTGAAACTGAACTCTTTTAGAAAACCGGGGCTTAATTATTATTGCTCCTTAAAAAGCATACTAGATCTCAGAAAACTGCCCCACAGTTTAAAACACTGATATGGGACTGATTAATGCTGGCATTGTTGTTGTTGTGTCTTTCGGCTTTTCCCGGTTAGGGGTCGCCACAGCAGAACTCCGGTCCGCTAATGATTGGCAGTAGATTTTTACGTGCTGGCTTGCCGGGCCTAACGCACAACCTTCAACGAAGGAATGCCCATTCATGCATGTTGCCACACAGAAGACTCTCTAGCTGAGAATCGAATGGGCAACGTGTAACTGTGAGGCGACAATACTACCGCAGCACCACCACCGCAGTGATTAATGCTGACATTACTTGCTTATATTGTGTTTAAAATCAAATATCAAACACTGTTTACTTCTTTTAGCACTAACTTACAATTTTATAAAGGACATACTTTAGGCGTCTCATGTATACATTAATAATTTTTGATGGCTCCACATTAAATGCTACTTTAGATTTTAAACTGAGCACTTTTGTTATATTTTTCCTTTTAGGCAGTAAAAGTCTGATAGTACACACAATGCGCATGGGCCTAGTCTTTTTCTTTTTTTTTTACTGTTTTAAAGGCTGCAATTACTCTTAAGTGCACTCTCAAACTAATTGTTTTCTTAGTTAAATGCCAAACTTTAACAGATCCCCCACGGCCTTAGTACTTTATTTTTTAACATTTATCACTAAATTTCCAGCTTAGCAATTATTTTTATGTTTTGTTCATCCTGCTTAGATTTTCAGTTATATATCTATACACGTTTGTTCATATTATGATTTGTTTTTGACACACAAACCTGATGAAGTGTTTATTTGATACGAAAGCGATCTTTGTTAAAAGCTGGATGTTTATTAATATTTTTTTCTGGTAGATGTCTATTGGTAGATATTTTTTTTAGTCAGTCATTTTTAGTAAGTTTGTTTCTTAATTAATAAAGGTTTGATTAGTTGGTTAACCTATACAAAGCATAGCTCTCAGCCAGTCAGGGACAAATTTCAACAGAATCAGGGGCAAATCTAGAAAAAAACAGGGACAATCAGGGACACTTTTAAAATATCAGTACTGTTAATTTGAGACATTGACAGAATCAGAGCATATGAATTAATATACATTTTCTGAAGTAAAAGAAGTGTATAACTCTTAATTATTGTCATTATTCATTAAGTGTAATTCACCACCTTTCCTCCAAAAGTCACTAGTTTTAGGAGTGATTAAGAGGGACAGAGCTAAAATTTGAGTCAAAATCAGGGACAGTTGAGAGATATGATACAAAGTGTTAATAAACTGGTCTTGTAATTTGTCTCTAGCTTTCTAGACTCTGTTTTAGTTAGCACAGTCTCTGATTACACTATGGTGTTAAGGGGAAGGGAGACTTGGCTAAAGGAATAATTTTAATGCTTTTATTGCTCATAACAGAACCACCCTCTGTAACTACTCCCTTGCTCCAAACAACCTGATTATATACAAGGAATGTTCTAGATGCTTTACATTATACTCAACTAGGATCGCTTGTTTGTGTGTTTCAATAAAGGACATTCCATTTTTAATTCAACTGTGGACTACCTACTATTTTCTATTTGATTATTTTGTAGCACATATTTTATAGTTGTATTTTACAGTTAGAGTTTTATTAAGTGAATTAAGTGCATAACATAATTTAGGAATTGAACATCACACCCTCCACACTAAAAAGTTTCTTCTTGGTTTGTTTTGGACCCAGTACAGGTTGCATACTGTTTTTTTTCTGAGACTTCAAGGGATACTATGGACTTCTCTTTTTACATAGCTATTAAACCACAGTAATGAGGAAGGAGAGTGTCCCAGTTAAGGCACTTTGCAGATAAGTAAGAAGAGATCAAGTGTGTTAGAAAAGTATTGTGCTGCAGAAGTAAATAACACTGAACAAACACTAGGAAACAGGATTTAGATTCTTCTCAAAAAGACTATTCTTACACGCCCAAAACAATGAAACAGTAACTTGCTAAATTTTAGAGTGCAGTATATTTATTTTGTTTTCTATGGGGTGCAAAGCACTCTCACTCCCTTTGTATACAGAGAAATCCCTCACACTCACCCTTGTAAAATACACTCTTAGGTTGTTGTATCTTGGTAAAAAGGGAACTGCAGCTTCAGAAAAGTCCTGTCTCAGAATTTTAGCTGCATAGGGACTGTCTTTGAGTGTTCAGTCTTCAAACAAAAGACTAACTTATATGCGTATCTCTCATATTATTTGCTCAGGATCTTGGACTAAACCAAAGATGATGAGAGTCAAAGAGCTAAAACTAGGTACAGATTTTAAATATTGCTCTTATATGGTTAAGGTGTATTGTCACACTTCCCTTAGCAAACATAAATAACTAACCTTTAGTGATGGGAGTAATCTCCTTACCATATACCATGTCAAATTTTTACAGTGTTGGAGGCAAATAATATGTTGTTTTCACAATTAATTTCATTCATAAGCATCTCCCCTTAAAAATTTTCTTGAAACTGAAAATGCCTGATGTGACATCATAAAAGACTGTGCCCACAATCCCTCACTTCCTACACTAGTGTAAAGGTTCCACCCATGATAACTGCAGCAATAAGAGAATATTATATTCTTGTAAGACATTTTGTCAGCTATTTCTCACAGGTAGACTACCTAACCATGACAATTTAACACATTTGATGCTCTATTAGTGAACATATAATGTAAATAAGTAGATGTTCCTCTAAAGAAGTATGGAGTTTTTGATTACCCAGACTGCCTTGCATGTATATGCAAATTATTACTAATATCTAACTTGACATAATTTTTGGATGTGGTCATAAGGAAAAACTGAGTCATCAGTAAAAGTAAAACATAACAAAGTCATGATCTTTGTTTTGCTTGCAAACCACTTGCTGCTTTAACATCAGTAGTATAACCAGAAAATAAATTAACTGTAAAACACCTGTTTGAGAAATGTATTGTTATTTTATAAAAGTTGCTAGAATATTAGGTTTTGCTGTAACATGCATTTTCTAAATGATATGAAGTCTGAAGCTCAAATGTGTGCCATTATTTAGTGAATGCAGTCCTCAATAATTTGCCAGAAAAACACAAATTTTATAAAGAAGAGACCGAAAATATTAGTGAAAATCTGGACATCTTACAAAATTCTGGCCAGTTGAGAGGTATGCCTGGATGCGTCTTGTAAAGACATTAGCAACTGATGGCATTTTATTTATGTGTTCTACATTTATATTAATCTTAGATGAAAAGCTAGTGTGAGGCAAATGTGTGCAAACCATGGACATGGTAACCAGTCTGAAATGTGTTCTGCTAATTTGTAATGAAAAAGAGAATGCAGGCAGCACAGGCTCTGTGAAGAGTACTGGCACAGTTTCAACAGACAGGTCAGGAACTAATTCAGGCAATTCACCTGTATTAATCCTTAGGTTTAGACACAGCCAGTAACTCATAGCCCTTGTACTTCCACTCTACAAGGTAGCTCAGTGAATGACATAATATATTTCACATTTTTTCCAATTACTATGATGGTAAAAGACATGGAAGATAGGATGTAATAATCATTGCTTATGTCCCGGAATACAGACCTTAGTGTCAATGCCAATGATCATGTAGACTGCATACTTCCCTTTGATGCTGTGAGAATCAGACGGCTGTGGATTTTATTTCCACATCAGCTGCTTACTTTCCTTTTCCAGCACTAGCATTGCAGTGAATATTATCCAAATTACAGCAAGAGATGCTGCAATTTGGATAATACAGTGAAGATTTGGTGGTGGTGGGTTGCTGCACACTGGAAGTGCTGTCTTCAGGTAAGGCATACATCTGAAGCCCCTTCTGCATGTTATGTGGCAACTTAGGCAGATGTTAAAAATTTCATTGACCTTATCAAAAAAGTGTAGTGACTTTTGTCACATCACTTATTATATCATTTACACATTAAACTAAAAACCCTGGCATTTTTTTAATTAATACTTTTTAAGTTCAAATTCCTTTCATAGTCCTGTTTTACTATTAACCTCAAACCACTTCACATTGTTTTTTTTAATCTCTCACATGATTCCTTTCATTTAATTTCTTATAAAGCTTTGCAAATAGCAGAAATCATTGTTTTATCCATGCTTTCCACCTCACTGCCTCTTCTTTTCCCCCATACAACTCACTGTAATAAATTATTGCAAGGATTTATAGTCAGCATGCACAGTATGTAAGACTGTACAGGTGACTTGCATATTAAACAGGACTTTTCTGATTCATAGACAAATGTCTGCTCAGTAGCACAGCCTGTCTTTACTGAGAATTGGAGTCTCACATAAATATGTCAGTCTGTTGGTGAGGCCTCTTATGTGGTCTGGTGTACTATTGTATTAACTTAGTTGCACAGTACAGATAATAGACATGTTCATGTAACACAAATAACCCAACAGAGTAGCTCAAAGTTTGTGTAAGTGTATGCTGATATTGTTTGGTGTGCACCTGTACATTTTACATGAGTTATGGTAAGTAGAGTGAAGTAGAGCAACAGATAAGCGGTGCTGCATGTGTGTATATATGAGAATGTACGCATGTCTAAGGGTGAGTGTGTGTGTGTGTGTGTGTGTGTGTGTGTGTGTGTGTGTGTGTGTGTGTGTGTGTGTGTGTGTGTGTGTGTGTGTGTGTGTGTGTGTGTGAGAGTGCATACAGGTACTGGTTAACTGGGTCTGTGGATACATGCTATAGTAAGTGTATGTGTGTTTGTGTGTGTGTGTGAGCATGCACTCGTGTGCACACATGGTGAATAACAGCTGCCTGATGTGACTCTGGTTGTTTTGTATAAGGTGATTGTAAATGCAAAGAATATAGATACTGACTATGTATGTGTTTGCCAGAATGCATACATGTACCTGTAGATATTTGTGTGTTTGTGTTTACAGTAATAAGGATGGTAAATTTTGTAAATAGCATGTATGCATTCTATTTGTGTTGTGAGTGTTGTGTGTAGGTGTGTGTGTGTGTGTGTGTGTGTGTGTGTGTGTGTGTGTGTGTGTGTGTGTGTGTGTGTGTGTATGTCCATGTGGTGATGAGGGCAGTATGTAATTGCATGTGGTCTGCTAGAGCCTCAGCTGCTGTGTAGCATGGGTTGGTAGGATGTTCAAAAGAGGAGGTCAGAAGTACTCCATTTAAGTGATTCATAATCAAACTAATCTCCATTTAATGAGATGTCACTCCATTAGCTCAGTGCATTACTGTGAATCCCTGAGTGGCACGACAGAGCAACATGTCCTAGTCTATGCAGAACAAGTTGCCCTGTAGAGTTGCTGATTATGAATAACAGCCTATGGCCTCATTAAAACTCTCTACTCCTCTGGAATCAATAGTTCCCTAAATCTTTCAAACCTTGCTCATCATGTAACATTTCAAAAATAAGTATTTCAGATTTTCCATCCCCACACTGCCTATAACTTGGACATTCCTTACTTATATCTCTTATTTTTAGTTTTTCCTTTAAATGGCGCTTTTATGATATAGTTTCCAAACATCTTTCTAGCCTTCGCTCTAATGCCTTCCAAACTTCCTTCCAATTTGTTAAATATATATGGCAACCACTTTGGCATCTGTCTCTATCTTTTACCCTCCTCCTTCCAGTTTCTTAACTTTCTTAGCTACTCCTTCAAATACAAAAGCAAAAAAAAAAAAAAACAGGTGGATTAGCTGGTACCCCATCTAAAACCCTTCTTTGATTAAACAAACTACTTGATGTTGTGACACTGCCAGCCCAGCTATCTGGAATTATGAAAATAATTATATGTCATTTGTGAATATTGATATGATTTATACAGAAGGGGCGGCCATGGTGGTGCAGTGGTTAGCATTGCTGCCTCACAGCAAGAGGTTCTCCGGTTCGATCCTCGGCTGGGGTGCCTTCTGTGCGGAGTCTGCATGTCCTCCCTGTGGTCGCGTGGGTTTCCTCCGGGTGCTCCGGTTTCCTCCCACATCCCAAAGACATGCTGCAGGTGGATTGGACACTCTAAATTGGCCCTAGGTGTGCGTGTGAGTGTGCCTTCTGTGGAAGGTTGGGCGCTGGGCTGGCAACTCGACACCGTAATACTCCACTGCCATTCAATGTGCGGACAAGGTGATCCGCTGTGGCGACCCCTAACCGGGAAAAAGCCGAAAGAAGAAGAAGAAGAAGAAGAAGATATGATTTATACAGAACTGTATGTTATGCACTGAGCTTCAAGAATGTAACCACAGCATACCCTGCTGGAACACAGAAGGTTAACTGACAAAACCTCAAGAAAATAAGTCGAAATTGTTTTATGATTGTGTTATCTGTCAGTTTCAGTGAAGCAGACACAATGTCTAGAGCCAGAGGTTCTTCTATTGTCTTGGAGATAAGTAATTAGTAGTAAGTGTTTTTATTATTTTACGATTTCCATTTCTGAGCAAACATCTGAGATATGTTTTTTTCACACAGAAATGTTAAACTATGTTAGTTTCTGTGTTAGCCTATGAACTGAAGTCAGATGATAAAAGCAATGTCATCCAAGCTAACCAAGCAGTAATGTTTGATATTAATTTAGGAATTCTCTGAGAGGGAGACTCTGCAGTTTGTATTTTGTCTTTGACCTGGAAACATCCACTCATCATCATCATCATCATCTGCACTTGCTTGCTATGTAAGTAATATTTAGGCATAGGAAGACGCTGTCTGGTTCGATTCTCAGCTAGAGCGTCTTCTGTGTGGAGACATGCGTGAATGGGTGTACCTTCGTTGAAGGCTGTGTGTCAGGCCTGGCAAGCCGGTACGTAAAAATCAACTGCCAATCATTAGCGGACCGGAGTTCCGCTGTGGCGACCTCTAACTGGGAAAAGCCAAAAGACACAAACAATCTCTTTTAGAGGTAGGTAGGAATATAGTAAAGATTAGATGTTTTCTGTATTTATTTGAGACTGTCCTGCAATGCTGTTTTAAAATGTTTCCTGTGATTCTGAACTGTGAAGTAACTGTGTTGATTGAATATTGTCTTGTTCTTTTATTATTTATTATTAAATATATTTAAATCTATCTTTTTGGCTGATTTTTGTGAGACATATTTAAGTTTTTACAGGGGTCTATATTAGAACACCGAACGTTCAAAATTTAAGTGTTCTAATATTGACCCATTTTCAGAGAATGCTGAAAATATAGAAGAAACAAAACTGATTTTTTTTCCTAGGGAAGAATTCAGTTATCCGTTTCTGTTGCTTCGATATTTTCAGCGGTGTGGTGGAAAGTTACGGGTTGGGTTCAGTTAAGTGTGCGATTGTGTGGACGTGAGGTTTAGGGCGGGTTAGGTGAGTTAGGGTTAGCGCGTGGGTCAGGTAAGTGTGCGATTGTGTGGACGTGAGGGTTAGGGCGGGGTAGGTGAGTTAGGGTTAGGGCGCAGGTGAGGTGACTGTGCAATAGTGACAGACCTTAGGGTTAGGGTTTGGGTTAAGGTAAGTGGATAGTTACTGGTGTATGTATAGTTTAGTGTAGGGTTAGGTGTAAGAGTTTAGGTGTATGTGTGTGGATTGCTGTTTGTTTGGTGTGCTTGTGTTGTGTGTATGTGTTTTGGAACATCAATTTTTTTCCCTAGCAAAAAATTTTCTGTTCTGTATGTTCAATGTTTTAAATTTTTGATTCACAGGGTTCGATATTAGAACACTCGAAATTTTGAAAGTTCGGTGTTCTAATATAGACCCTCTTACAGGACTTACAGATGTAACTGTTTACACTGTACAGGCCACTCCTAAATAGTCTTGCAGGTCTTGGTCAAAACTACCATTTGGATAATAGTAACATTACACAGTAGGATTGGACACCCTTTGTTAGGGCCTTATAGTAGCTGATAAAAAGTTGGTTGGTGGCAGAGATAACTACCTTATAGTCTAGGCAGAAGGGGGCATAGCTAGTAAACCTGTGCCAGCCTTTCCCAGGTGTGTGTGTGTGTTTGTATATAAATCAAATTTCAAAGTGTGTGTGTGTGTGTGTATGTGTGTGTGTGTGTGTGTGTGTGTGTGTGTGTGTGTGTGTATGTGTGTGTGTGTGTGTGTCAGCTACTTGGGCAGGCACACAAAGCACTGGTTCGACAGAGAGGGTGCTGGAGGTTTTGGCTTGATCACTCCGCCAAGATCTTAACCCTATAGCTGTGTCAGTGGGGTATCTTATTGAGGAAATGGAGAAAGAGGCAGAAACCAGCCACAGACTGACTGTGGTCTATGTGTGCTCTTAATGGAAATTGTGCTTTACTTTGTGTGTACTTGTCATCCTCCCATTGTGCACTTCTCTCACTGTTGCCAGTGGTGAGCACTGAGTCTCCTTTATTACTGGGCTAGTGCAGGGGCACCACATATTAATTGGTTAGCAGTGGTGGGATATCCACAATACATATTAATTGGTTGACTGTGGTGAGATGGCCACATCACATATTAATTGGCTTGTAGTGGTGTGGATATTGAATTCCTTTAGCTTGTGTACAGTGATCACTGAAGGTGTTTGTACTCTTAATCAGCCATGCATTGAACATTTAGAGTTCATATCACAATTGTTTTATTTTTTGTTAGCTTAGTTAGTCAGGGTGAGCAGGTGAGCATGTCAGCAGTGGAGTATGGTAAGCTGACAAGGAGCCAGTTGGCTGTGATGTGCCAGGCTAAAGGACTGGTGCGTGGAAACCTGACTAAAGTAGACATGACTGCAGCTTTTGTCACAGCTGCATCAGAAAACAGCAACCAGGAGGAAGATCAGACTGGCCTTGGAGATGTACAACTCTCAAAAAATTAACAGCTCGACCTTTCCACAAAGGACTTAAAAATACATCTGGAGTTAAAGAGACTTGAGCTGGAGGCAAAGCGTTTGAACATAGAAGCAGCAGAGAGACTGAGACATCTGGAGGCTGAGGAAAATGAGAAGCTGCGATGGATGGAGGCTGAGGAGAAGGAGAGGCAGAGGCAACATGAAAAGGAGATACTGACTCTTTGCCAGAGTCATGGAGGTAATGGAGAAGGAAGTAACCTAAGCCAAAAAGCAACAAAGGTCACTAAGTTTCTTCCACAATTTACAGAGGGGATAATTTTGATCATTTCATTCATATGTTTGAGAGGGTATGTACACAGTATAATGTTGACCAAGGGCTCTGGGTATGTTTCCTGACCCCTTTATTCCACGGTAAAACTGTAACTGTAATTTCTAAATTGTCTGATACTGATTGTTTAAATTATAATGTTGTAAAGAACTGTCTTTCAGAATGTTGTAAGTTAACACCTGAAGCTTATAGGAAAAAGTTTCTTGAGCATAGACATAAGGCAGATGAACGTGTGTGTGAATATGTTGTTGAACTAAGCACTTATTTTCATAGGTGGGTAAGTGGATGTCAGGTCACCATTTCTGAAGGGCTGGCAGACCTTTTGCTGAGGGAATAAGCACTTAGCACTTTGCCTGAGGAGATTAGAATCTGGTTAGCTCATAGATAATGCACTACTGCAGATGAGTTGAGGAAGAAGGGAGACCTATACCTAGCAAACAGGCCATCACTGCACAGAAAAAGGAAACCCAGTGCTGCTCATGGATCTAAGGCAACCTAAGGTGGGCAGCCCAGACTGTCGCAATAGACTCTGCTAGTAGCTGGGGAAACCACTGGTCCAGGTACACATCCAGGACAAAGGGTTAAATGTTATAAATGCAACCAGTAGGGCCATGTACCATGTATATGCTGACGGAGGCAAGGTGGGGAACAAAAGGTGGGAGAGCCAGTAAATGGGAATGACAAAATGCCAACAGTAGGTTGTATTGAGACAACAAGGGTACCAAACTACCACAAGAGGTTATAGCCTATCTTAGTGAATAGGAAAGAGGCCATAGCTAAGAGAGACACAGCCTCTGACCTAACCATTGTGAAGCCTGCAATGGTTACAGAGGAGCACTACTTGTTTGGGCATTCTACTCCAGTCAGAGCTTTAGGAGGGACACCATTCGAAATGCCTTTGGCTAGGGTTCACCTTGACGGCAAAGGTAGAAAAGGAAGCCAGGAAGTAGGTGTATTTGAGGATATCCCTGCAGATGTCCTGATAGGGAATGATTTTGATAATGCAGTACCCTGTGTGCATGTATTTACATGAAGTCAGGCTTGGAGACAATCATGTTGGTATGGTAGCCTGAGGGAGACCCAAGCAGACTTCACACTTGCAGCCAGAACTGGTTAGGTGGTTACTTCAGGGAGGGAGCTACCCTGCAGCAGTAAGACTGAAGGTGAGCCACAGGTGCTTGTGGGTACTGATGTTCCCTTGGACAGAGTGATTGCAAGGGCAGAGGTGAGTAGTAGTACCCAGGCTGACAGTGAGGCACCACTGTCAGAGAATACCAGACTTCTTGTGGAATGGGAGTTGGGAAGGGTTACCAACAGAGAGTTGAGATGGGCTCAGCTCTCAGGCCCTGCATTACAAGGCCTGAGGGAGGTAGCTAGTGAGGCACCTTATTTTCAAGGGAAAGGGGGATCAGTAAACTGGGACAAAGGGTTACTGTAATGAGAGTGGACCCCTGAGGGAGGGTTAGAGGGTGAGAGAATACAGCAGTTCATAGTGCCCAGAGCCTACCATCTGGCACTTCTAGTCAAAGCCCATGATATTCTCTTTACAGGTCATATCAGGATAAAACACTTAAAGAGACATATTATGCAGAACTTTTATTGGCCTGGGATTTCCAGAGATGTAACAAGGTATTGCAGGACCTGTGAGCAGTGCCAGAAGGTAGGCAAGCAGGAGACAAGGTGAAAGCTCCTTTAATGCCTTTGCCTGTGATTGAGGAGCCATTTCAGAGGGTAGCTATGGATATTGTGGGGCCTCTGAGCACCCCAGGTTCCACAGGAAAAAAGTATATCCTAGTGGTAGTAGATTGTGCTACCAGATACCCTGAAGCAGTGGCTCTGTCCTCCATCAAGGCAGAAAAGGTGGAAATGCTTTGTTAGAGATTTTCAGCAGGGTAGGTTTCCCAAAAGAAATACTGACTGACAGAGGTGCCACTTTCATGTCAGACCTGTTGGCTTGTCTGTGGAAATACTGTCGGGTGAAGCACCTAAAGACCACCCCCTACCATCCTCAGACTAATGGTCTTGTTGAGAGGTTAAACTCTACACTCAAGATCAAGCTATGGACATTTGCAGACCAGTTTAAGAGGGAGTGAGACAAATATTTGCCCCATCTGCTGTTTCCTTACAGAGAGGTTCCCCAGGAATCCACAGATTTTTCACCCTTTCAGTTGTATGGGCATAGGGTGAGGGGATCTCTAGATTTGATTCAAGATGAGTGGAAGGATGAGTGTGAAACTCACAAGGAGTCCATTGTGGCATATATCCTAAACCTCAGAACAAGGCTTAGCGAACTCATGGGCTTGTCCCAGGAGAACCTGGCAGAAGCCCAACAGCAGAAAAAGGTCTGGTATGACAGGAATGCTCAAGGTAGAGAGTATGCTGTAGGGCAGCAGATAATAGTTCTCATTCCTGTCAGACACAACAAGCTGCAAGCAGCTTGGGAGGGACCCTACAAGGTGGTAAGGAAGGCCAGTGATGTTAACTACATGGTAGAACTGCTAGGCAGAGGCAGGGGCACAAATTGTACCATGTTAACATGATGAAACCTTAATATAACAGGGAGGCCCTTGTGCTGAGTATCTGCAGTGGATAGCAGGAGGAGTCTGAGGGAGGATCTGGTGATTGATCTCCTCAGTGAGGCTTGGACTGACACCTGAGTGGAAAAGGTAGCAATGTCCCAGCAGTTATCCCCTACCCAGGTTCAAGAAATCCAAGCAGTGTTACAGGAGTTTCAGGGCATGTTCACTGGGAAACCAGGGTGCACCCACCTGTTGCAGCACCATGTGGATACAGGACCCCAAAGGCCTATTAAGCAGAACCCTTATAGGGTGCCCGAGAGAGTCAAACAGACTCTGAGGGAGGACATACAGGAAATGTTGGAACTAGGAGTAATCCAGGAGTCCAGCTGTCTATGGGCCTCCCCAGTGGTACTGGTACCAAAGAAGGATGGCAGCACCAGGTTCTGTGTGGACTACAGGAAATTAAATAGTCACACAGAGTCAAATGCTTATCCCATGCCTAGGACAGATGAAGCCTTAGAGCAGTTGGGTGGGGCTAAGTATCTTACCACCATTAATCTTACCAAGGGTTACTGGCAGGTGCCCTTGACTCCCAGCGCTAGAGAGAGGTCAGCCTTTGTGACTCCTTTTGGCTTGTATGAGTTAACAAAGATGCCCTTTGGGATGAAAAATGACCCAGTAAGTTTCCAGAGGCTAGGAGATCATAGCCTTGAAGGAGCAGGAGATTTTGCCCTTGCTTACCTAGATGATATTGCCATCTACAGCCATTCCTGGCAAGAGCACCTTCAGCATGTCAGGGAGGTGCTGGGCAGACTACAGAGGGCAGAGTTGACCATTAAGCCAGCAAATGTTAGGCGCATATGGCAAAGGTCTCCTACCTGGGACATAGAGTATGGAGTGGTAAGATCAGGCCAGAACCTGCCAAAGTGGAAGCCATTCAGGCATGGCCTGACCCTGTTACCAAAAAGTAGGTGAGAGCATTCTTATGGACAGCAGGGTACTACAGAAAATTTGTCCCCAGTTATAGTACCATAGCTGCTCCCCTTACAGACCTGACAAGGAAAAACAAGCCAGATAAGGTAGTGTGGACCCCAGCATGTGAGCAGGCATTCCAGAAGCTTAAAAGAGCATTGAGAGGACCACCTGTGTTAGCCAGTCCAGATTACAGCAAATAATTTGTTGTACAGGTGGATGCTTCAAACCACTGTGTGGGGGCTGTACTTAGGTTTCCTCAGAGGGAGAAGAGCACCCAGTGGTATATCTCAGTCATAGGCTCCAACCCAGGGAGGAATGTTATGCAGCTGTAGAAAAGGAATGCCTAGCCATAGTGTGGGCACTGCAGAAACTTCAGCCTTATCTGTATGAAAGGATATTCCCTGTAGTACAGACCACAACCCTTAGCAGGACTACATCAAGCCAGCCAGTAAAATGCCAAGTTACTAAGGTGGAACCTAGGGTTGCAAGCATATGATATGACACTGCAGCACTGCAGTGGGGTTAGCAATGCCAGTGGAGATGGGATCTCAAAACAGGGAGTGGGGTAAGATATTCCCAGATAGGGTCACCCCTCTCAAGCAACATTTCTCAAGGGTCACTTGAAAAACTTGCTTGAGTTTTCGGGGAGGGGAGAAATGTGACACTGTCAGCCCAGCTCATCTGTGAATATTGATATGATTTATACAGAACTGTATGTTATGCACTGAGCTTCAGCATACCCTGTTGGAACATAGAAGATTAACTTACAAAACTTTAAGAAAATAAGTTGAAATTGTTTTACAATTGTGTTATCTCTCAGTTTCAGTGAAGCAGACACAATATCTAGAGCTAGAGGTTTTTCTATTGTCTTGGAGAGAAGTAATTACGAGGTCTAAAATGTAAAACTGTTTTATTGTTTTACGACTTCTAGTTCTGAGCAAAGATCTGAGAGTTATGTATTTTTCACACAGGAATGTTAAATTCTGATAGATTCTGTGTTAGCCTGTGAACTGCAGTCAGGTGACAAAAGTGATGTCATCCAAGCTAACTCAGCAGTAATGTTTGATATTAATTTAAGAACTCTCACAGAGAAAGACGCTGCATTTTGTATTTTTGTCTTTGACCTGGAAACATCCACTCATCATCATCTGCACCTGCTTGCTCTTTAAGTAAGATTTAGGCATAGTATCTCTTTTAGAGATAGACAGGAATATAGTAAAAATTAGTTTAGATTTTTTTCTGTATTTATTTGAGACTGTCCTGCAATGTTGTTTTAAAATATTTCCTGTAATTCTGAGCTCTGGAGTAACTGTGTTGATTGAATATTGTCTTGTTCTTTTATTATTTATTATTAAATATATTTAAACCTATTTTTGTGGCTGATTTTTGTGTGACATTAGAGTACTTGCATATGTATTTAGTGACACTGAACAGTCCACTCCTAAATAGCCTTGCAAGTCTTGGTCAAAACTACCATTTGGATAGGAGTAGCATTACATAGTAGGATTAGACACCCTTTGTAATGGCCTTATAGTAAATGATAAAGAGTTGGTTGGTGGCAGTGATAACTATCTTATAGTCTGGGCAGAAAAGGGTACAGCTAGTAAACCTGTGCCAGCCTTTTCCAGGTGTGTGTGTGTGTGTGTGTGTGTGTGTGTGTGTGTGTGTGTGTGTGTGTCTGTGTGTCTGTGTGTGTGTGTGTCAGGCACTTGGGCAGGGACATTAAGCATTGGTTGGATAGAGAGGGTACTGGAGGTTTTGGCTTGACCACTTGGCCGAGATCGTAACCCTATAGCTTTGCCAGTGGGGAGTCTTATTTCTGGAGAAAGAGACAGAAACCATCCCCAGACTGACTGTGATCTCTGTGCTCTTAAAGGAAATTGTACTTTACTGTATGTGTACTTGTCATCCTCCCATTGTGTACATTCCTCACTGTTGACAGTGGTGAGAATTGAGGCTGCTTGATTACTAGGCCAGTGCAGGGGCATCACAGATATAACCAGCCATTTATCAAAGGACTGAATGTTGGCATCTATATATTTGCTTTATAAAACCTTTAGCCACTTAACGAATTCTGATGTTTTAATACTTCGATCAGTCCATTATATGATGCCATCTATACTAACTAAACACCTTCTCTTGTTCATAGGTTCATAGGTAGGTACTAGGCTATCAGGCCCTAGGGCCTGTATAAGCCTAGCCAAAAAAGTTCCCTGGCTTTCTCCACCCAAAAATTTATTATCTTGTGCCCCTGTCAAGCAGAGCCACAGAAGTGATCCCCGGTGTGAATTTCCTATTTCCCATCCAATTGTCAAGATTTTTCTTAAAGAGGGGCAATAAGGAGCTTCGTTTGACATGAATGGGTAGTTTGTTCCAGAGCATGGGAAGTCTCTGGGACAGGAATCTATCCCTCCAGCATGTTCTGTTTATTGTGGTGACAAGCTTTAGGTCCCCGGAGTGTGTGGCTCAGAGAGATTGGGATTTCTTTAAGTGTAACATGTTCAACAGATCTAGGTTTGAAATGGCTTTGTATGTTAGGCAGAGGTCGCCTCTGAGTAGGCGATATGCGACAGAGTAGAGCTGGAGTTTTTTGAGACGGTTTGCGTATGGTATATGTTTGAGGCCAGTAATCCTCTTAGTGAGGTATTTCTGTGGCCTTTCTAGTTGTTGTAGGTGTCTTGCGAGGTACATGCCAAATGGGGTGTTGTACTCTGTAATGGGTCTGATAAGGGATGAGTATGGTATCACTTTCAGAAGATTTTTTAGATGAATGTGACACCTTAAAAGATATGTTTTTAAAGAGGGGCTACCCATTGAGACTTGTTAACGATGTCCTTTTAGAGGTAGTAAATAAGAGAGAAAGAAATTTTTATATATCTCTTTTATCTGAGGTTTCATTGGATGTAACACACACAGTGAATGTTGCGCCCCTAAACTCTGTTTTTTCAGGAAAAGATTATAATACTTCATTCATTTCTACATACATGATTGATAGTCCTAATATTAAACATATTTTGAGTAACAATTGGTCAATTCTAACACATGACCGAAGTATCAGAACACATATTGATGAACAAGCTACTGTTATTTTGAGAAAAGGTAGAAATTAAAAAAAAAATTTCGAGAAAGGACATGCTGTGAATCATTTTTCAAATGGACGTATGTTGAAGTGTGGTATGTGTCGATACTGTCCCTTTGTAAAGGAAGGAACAGTATTTATGATCAACAACACTCAGATCCATATCAAAAATAAGTATAACTGTAACTCTGAACGTATTATTTATTGTGCCCTCTGTAACCTATGTGATTGTTTTTTCATTGGAAAAACTGATAGAAAATTTAAAAATAGAATATATGAACATTTGTATGAAATAAGAACAGGCAAAGAGACAAATGCTTTGTATAAACATACCTCAGAGAACAGTGACCACACTTTTAATTTTTTTGTTATTGATGGTGTCACAATGGATATCAGGGGAGGTGCATGGTGTACCTTACTAGAAAAGGGAATTATACTGGCAGTTGTTATTAAATGCAAACAACTGGCCAGGTTTAAATGAATCCTTCTCCATTCATTCCCTTTTAAAATTCAGAGCTTTAAACAGATGATTATTTATTTATATATTTATTTACTGCTCTTTTAAAAAATTGTGAAGTGGATGATCTTTTTTATATATTTTTTATATTTTTTTATATCTATTAACATGTATTTATTTAACATTTTGTCATTGACATCACAGTTTGTATTGCCCTCTTAAATTTTTGTTACTTAACGGGAGTGGCTACTATCATGTGAAGCACAAAGGGAGTCTTTAAAATGTGTTCTGTGTTTGATTTTAATTTGGCTGATGAAGTTCTTTAGTTGAGGACGAAAGTGCTTACCAGCTTTCTATTGTCTTACAATAAACTTTTTTGCTTTACATTGTGGACTACCAGCATTTTCTGCAGCATCAATATACCAGTGGTTTTATTGTGGAGCATTTGGTTCGCACACTTCTGCAGTTTGGGCAGTAGTTTCTTTCTGTCTTTTGGTGTTTGCAAATGAGTTAGTGCATGAGTAGTATTCCCAGTTGATGGTGGCGTAGTTGAAATCTCCCATTATTAGGGTATTGGGCTGTACCTTAATGGTGTCCAATATATCAAGAAATGTGGAGTGGGCATCCTGGGGCACGGCAGGGGATTTGTAACAAGCTACAACCTGGATTGCAGTCTTGCCCAGTGTTAGTTGCAGTTGAATAATTTTGGATGCATTATGTTGAGCAACTAGCCTGGAGGTGTGGATATCCTTAATGAATGTGGACAACCTCCTCCTTTAGTGTTTCAGTCCAGGTTAGGTGGCCGAAAGGTATGGTATGAATTATGGCATGGTAATGCAGGGATGCTCTCTGCAGCCTTGAACTAGGTCTCTGTGACTGCACAGATGTCAATGTTCTCTATCTTAAGGAGTGCATCGAGTGAGTGCATTTTGAGGTTTAGACTTCTAGCATTGAGTAGCATTACCCTCAGATTTTGTTTGCGTGTACCTGCTATGGTGGTGAGTTTGTCATTTGAACCTTGCCTAAAAAATGCACTTTAGGGGTGGCAAGATCCTTAGCCAGTATCCAGAATCCCAGGGGTGACAGGTGCAGGCCATCTCTGGCAAAGCATCGTGGTCTGTTGAACATGTCATCCCAGGCAGACAGATACTGGATCTCCTTAGAATGACACCAGAAGCTTAACCAATTGTTGAAGTCAGTCATTTTGTCCTTGTACTGTGGTATCATTCTGGGTGATGGCAGGATGCTACTCAGGGCTAGGGTCATACCTGCCTGGGCTGCATGATCCGAGATCTCCTCCATGTCTCTTTTCATGTAGTTCAGGGAGGTACATCTCAGGTCATTCACACCAGCATGGACAATGACAGAGTCATATTTGTTCTTGTTATGGAGTGACCTGAGTGTGCACATTATGTGGCGGATTCTGGCACCCAACAGGCAGCTGATAGTAATTTTCTCCTTGTTTAGCCTGGTGAGTGGGACATCAGTATGCCTGACTATAGAGTCACCCATGACTAGTGTGTTGGCTACGTTGTTTTGTCTTATGGGCTGAGGTTGAGTGGCACACTGATTTTGTGGGATATGTGTCATTTGGGTGATGTTGGGGGGGTGTTTGCTTGCATTTCAGTTTTAGAGGTCTCTGTTGTTTGGGCAGATTTTTATTGAGAGATTCTGTGAATGTAGTTTTGTGTTTTGTGTTATTATGTGTAGGTTTAGGTGGTGTAGGTTTTGATGTGTTATGTGTTGAGTGTGGTGTGGTGCAGGTGTTTACCTTGTCCTCTTGACTGACTAGTCCAGTTTTGGCTGTTGAGAGCTTGGCTTCCAGTTTGGCTATATAAGTGCATTTCTCACAGGTTGTGGTGTTGGGTGGCAGGAGGAGAAGGTTGTAAGTTTACATGAGGCAATTGCTACATTGCCCCAAGATACCCAGATTCATCAGGTGGACAGGGGAAAACACCAGGAGCTGACCCTTAGACATGCTTGGATATGCGCGTATATTTTAAGTGCTAAAATATGCTTTCCTCTTGACAAGTGAGGAAAGTTGAGTGATGCAGTATTATGTAGATTATTTAGTGCTTGCAACGAGTTTTGAACAAGTGCTGAGCACAAAGAAGGTGGGTTAGAATGCTAAAGCTTGAAGACTGGCTAGTTCTAAGGGAAAATTTGAAGAGCAGACTTTATGGCACTGGGAATAGTTTAACCCTCGTTAAACAGTGCTATGTGCATACATGGGTTTTTAAACCAAAAGATGAAAGGGATAGAAATAGCCCAAAATGGCCAATAAAACTACAGATTCTGAGTTGAAACCACTCCTCTAGCAACAGATAGGCTGCTCAAAGCTCACCACTCTTCACTGATAAACAGGGGAGCTTCCATCTATCTTAGTAAGGTCTGGGCAGCACATAAACTACAAAACAGCTCAGGATTCAGTAAAATCTGAAAACCGGACACTACTGGTAATAGGTGGGAAACGAGTAGAGAGATAGGATTGTTTTGTATTTTTTTTTTGTTTTTTTTTCAAGAATTAAAGCAGATACAGCAATACAAACACTTTCAAGGCAGAAAAATGACTATTGCACTTGAGTGTGTAGCCCACAACAGTTAAACAGTTGAAAACACTTAAAAATTGATCAAAGTGAAAACAGTATCAGAATTAAAAAAACTGTTCAAATAAGTTGCAAAATTAATAAAAAAATGCTCAGACTAGAGCAGTTAGCTAAAACAGTTAGCTAAAATAAGCAATAAAAAGCAAAACAGAGGTACTTAATCCACTCAAAGTCTTTCTTTTCTCCTTCTGCTGCTGTAGAACTCTACAGGATGCCCAGGTAGGATCTTGCTGAGGCAATACAAGCACAACAACCATGCAAACATGGGGTTTTAAACAGAAAGATGAAAGGGATAGAAATAGCCCATAATGGCCAATAAAACTACAGAGTCTGGGCTGAAACCACTCTTGCAGTGACAGGCTGCTGAAAGCTCACCACTCTCACTGATGAACAGAGAAGCTTCCTTCTATCTTAGTAAGGTCTGGGCAACACAGAAACTACTTTCCAAGTATCTTCTACAATACCCTAATCTACCAGAGGATACCCTTACTTCCATTTTCTTTTCATTGCCCTTAATCTGCTTTTGAAAATATATAGCACATTGTACCACAACCTTATCCAAAAACCATGCTAGCCATACTCTTACCATCTGTATTATCTAGACAAATTGGTTTCCATGTCATTATATCCCTGAGATCTTTCTTTTTTCTTCAGAACCTTTTCACATCCTTTATACAGCTCTGCTACAGCCTCAGTTCTTTTCTTCCTTCCTTCATTCCTTTCTTTCTTTCATCTTTCTCTTTCCTTCAGAACTACCTTTACCATCTCTACAGTTTCTTCAACTGACCGTCTACAAAAGTTATATTCTGTCTTATCATACCCTGCCGTACTCATCTTTTTCATCGTTCCACTACCATTTTCCCTTAATTCATAGGGGTATCTGTATCTTTATCCTTTTCATAGTTATCCTGAGTAGCCCCTTCACTGTCTCTCCTATTTCTGAATCCTTTCCTCCATTTTCATTATATCTCGAATTTCCATCATGACTACACCTTTTATTCCTTAACTCCTGCTTATACTATTGCTCCTTATTCAGATTAAGCAATGGATATGTTTGTTCTTTGTCTCTATATACTCAACCCTTTGTTTTCCTTAATTTGTGTAAAAGCTATTCTTCTTAATCTGAGCACACTCTCCTGCTTTTTAATCAACAAAGCTCCTCCATACCCATAGCATCACTAAATACACTGTTCACCTATTTCCAATTTTTCCCTTTTCTCTGCTTCTACACTGCACATTTAACTAATCTTGGCTTAAATTTCATCTTTAATGTCCTCCACCAGCTCACCCAGTTCAGAAAAAAGTTTTCATAAACTTATGATTGTCTCACAGCGTATCATACCATAGTATTCTTCACTTTAATGCAGCACTTGTGTGCAAGCAACTTTTGTTTGATTTTGTTTTATTACTCTTTGTTAGATTGCCATGCCCTGTTTTGTACAAGTTTATGGTGCACTCGAGTGACGTTTCTCACTTGTTTCCATTGAAGTGGAATCATGGAGTTGGTATATATATAAGTTAGAGGGTGCGGGGGCCATGTCCCCCACATTGGATTACAGGGGTCTTGCCTTTCTGAAAAAAAATTCACTTTGCATATGTTGTTCAAATTATGCTTATTGATGGTGAAAAAACTGATGAAGTATGACTCACTTTCAGATATTTGAAAAGAACAGACGGAAGTCATCAAACTACAGCTTGTATTTCTTCTTATATTACTAAACCCTTGTCCCAATCATCTTTTGTTTTTATACCTTTCTTGAAGTACTTACCAAAGCCTTTTGATTAAAAAAATGCATTATTCTAACTTCACTTCTCATTATCTAAATGGCTTTTGTAGTAAGTAGTACTACCTCCCCATAAATTCTTTAATCATTTTAATATCTTTGTTTCTTCCTAATAATGCAGTTAACTTATCCTATACAGGCTGCTTTCCATGCCCCAGTATACTCATACAGTTACTGAAACACATCCACGCTCTGGTTTACCTTGCTGCATGTTCTCTTCTTGCAACTGCTACCAGGCTGTCCCCATATTCAGTAAATTGAATCTTAACTGCATCAAAGGTGGTTATCATTTCATCCTTTGCCATACCAGCAGATTGGATTACTTTCAGCTTTCATTCTTTAGTCAGTTAGAATGCAGACTCACTAAAGAGGTAGGTTTAACTTCCTTTCTAACTACTCTGTGTATAAATAACTGCTTAATTTAGGTTGTGGCTGGTGATAAAACTCTACTGCAGCTCATGGTATCTGCACATAGTTGTGGTATGGCCTTTAAATCCACATTGCTGGCCCTGTTTTGATACATCATGAATTGGCTTCTGATCCCATGCACAGTCACCAAATAATACACTCCCTGATCTTTACCATTGATCCAATTACTACTCTCCAGCAGAGGGCACTTATTGTATGATTTTAAGGCCAATCAATCCGCACATAAGAGTGCTCTGCTGGTTTGAGTACCAGCCTACACCTGCTAAGCCTAAATAAGCTTTACATTGTATAGCTTCAGATTTTAGTTATAATCACATGGCTCTCCATATCTTCATACTTCTCAAACTGTAGTATAACAAAAACAGTTACTCTTCAATGTTAACATAAGCTATAGTATAAATGATTAGTAGCTATGATTAGAACAGTCACTCTTCAAAAAGTATGTGCCAGCCATTGACGTTATGTCAGTTCTACATTTATACTGTTAAAATAACAAATCACCATGTACAAGCATTTAAAACTGAGTAATACGTTTTACTTGAAATAAATACAATTAAACAATGTGCTTTCTAAAGTTAAATTAACAAACAGCTTTACAGTTGTAAAAAGAAGTGCTGAAAATATGGGTTTAGACAAACAGATGATATAAAGATGATTTCCAACTAATAATAAATAAAGCTGTTCTTAATTTTTTATCTGGCTGTGACTAGTATGTCCAGACACAATCTCCACAATCTCCACAAGTGTGTAAAAAGAAAAATTAGATCTGATGCTTTCAGTCTTCACTTAATCCTTGACTGTGGGTTTGGTTCCAAAACTTGGAACCGACTCGGTCATTACTCCAGCTCGTGCTGTCCAAAAACTCTCGAGCTTAGCTCTACCCAGAATGCTCCCCTCCAGATTACCTCAGATGTCATTTGCTGCTTCAGGTGCCAGACACGTTCCTCTCTGTCAGCTCTCGAGCTAGGGATTTCTTCAATTTGTGAGTCCTATTTAGCATTTCATATTGTTTTTTCTTCTCATATCCATTTCTTTAGAGTCTTTATTGTTACCCATCTCCTCTTCTTTCTTAACTGCTGCATGCCCCTTCTCCTGGTATACCATTGTTGGTAGCCTTGCCCACTCCTCTACCTTTTGGTAATCATCCTTACCATTGCTGGTACTTTTCCCTTTCCTCTCCTTTTTATTCTCCCTTACCATTACGGTAACTCTTGGATACCATTGCTTGTACAGACACACAAAAAAAACCCCTAAAAACTAAAACTAAACTACCATTTGTGTTTCCTCCTTTTTCTTTGTAGCATGTTTATGTGTGTTGACATGGCTGAAGAGTCTAGAGGCATTTTTGCTTTCATGAAATGCCAGAAGTGTGACCGCAAACTACAAAATTCAGATGTTCATGACTTGTGTGCGTACTGCTTGGGCCTAGTGCATCTTTAAGAGGACTGTTCCATCTGTCATAGATTTAGCCACTGGATCTTCGTAGAGAGAAAAAACAAGTTGATCCTTAAGAGCTTAATAAAAATCTAGCTTTGACAGGGCTATATCTGTGGCTTCTAAAACAGATATAAGTCCCCCTTCCTCCTCCTCTTCCTCTAGGCATGAGAGGTCAAAAAAGGTAAGCTGCTCAGTTCCTTCACTTTCCTTGGAACCACTGGTTAAAAAAGTGACGTTCTCTATGATTTCCAAAGCTTCAGTGGAACCGTCGTGAGACAAAATGACCTCACTGGTGCTTTTGATGCTGATTTCCACACTGACAACTATGGCGTTTATTTTTTCATTGGCTCAAACCACTTCACCCTCCTCCATTCCATCAATCTTGGAACAGAGGGAGTTTTCCCTTAAGGACTTACCTCAAACTAGATGCTCCCCAAAAATTGATCCCTTTGTGGACCAACCACCAAGCCCCTTTTTGCAAAGACATTAGTCCCCATCAGTCTACTTGGTTCACTCCACTAAGAGCCTCACAGAATTTGATGTCTTGAGGCTGGTGGATCAGCTCCTGGTGGCAAGGGGGCTAGCTGTTTCCTCAGTTCCTAGCATTTCTGCTTCTAGAACCTTACATATTTTTTACCCAACTGCTGTTCCCCCTCTGACTCCATCTGAGCCTTCACAGTTCATGGTTCCAGCAGTCCCAGTGTTGATTGTTTCAGCTCTGACACGAACTTTGTCTCCAATGCCAATAACTACTCTGAGCTCTTCATTTCTGTCAGAACTGAAGACCTCTCAAGGTTGAGGCTTTGTTGTTGTTTCCAGGGAGTGTAACTCAATGCCAATTTTGTCAGAGCCATCCGTGCTTCTCTGGGACTTGGCACATGTAAGTTCCACCCTGGTTTAGATTCAAGGGCAGTTCCCTTGGTGCAGGATGGGTCCATGGTTTTGAAGGAATCTATTTTGATTCCAAACTCCATTCCTCTATGGGGGGACTTGCTTTCCGGGCCATGGAGAGGGCCTTGTCCACTGTGGACTCACAGTTGATTCCTCTTTGATCAGTACAACCCCTAGACCTTCCCCTCTCCCAGATCTTCCTCCAGCCTCTGACTTGGGATGGCAGGCACAGGAACCTCAGGAGCCAATCGTGATGGTTATGTCCTCTTCAGACACCTCCCTGGCCAGTCCCACTAAGCAGGTACCCTGCAAGAGAAAGTGCAAGAAGAAGCGCTTGGACTCCCCTGAAGAGACTCCCACAGAAGATACTGATTTTGATGAAGGGAAATGTTCCCCAAGGCCATCCCGAGAAGACATCTTCTTTGGTGACATTTTAGAGATCCTTAAACAGAGGGGTGGCTGGACTTCCCAACAACCTTGCTCTGAGGAGTCAGTATACCTAGAGGCTTTCCATGCCTGATCATCTACTGCTTAGATTTCTCTGCCCACTGATGATCTCATTAAACTGACTGCTCAGTGGGCTTGGAAGATTCCTGACTCCATTGAGCCAGTCCCTAGAGACCAGACCATATATTATCAGCTCCAACAGATCACCAGCACTGGGCAAAAGGGGTGTCAGTGGATGCCATGGTGGTTGCAGCAGCCACCAAAAAGGAACTTGCAGATGAAAGTCTTACTATCCATCCTCCTAACAAGGAGTCTAAGATGATGGATAGATTCGGGAAGCCTGCATACGCTTCATCGACCTTCATCCTTAGGTCCTTGAATTTCATGGCACATTTCTCCAGGCTTCAAAGGGATCTGATAAAGGAGCTATTAGATACTTTGACAGGAACTGTGGCTGAGGGGGTTCAAGCAAAAGTAGCTTCCCAGCTGGTGACCCTTGATTCAATTTGTAATTCGTCCTTGAGGTTCATCTCAAACACAACTGAAGGGACAGCCAGGGCAGCGGGTTCTGAAATAGTTATGAGATGACATGCCTGGATGTGCTTATGTGGCTTTGTGGAGCCATTTAAGTCTTCTTTCATCAATGTTCCTTTTGACAGAACATCCCTTTTTGGACCCAAAGTTAAAGACACCCTTGCTAGATGTGAGAAAGACAGAAAGACACTTTCTGCTTTGGGTGTATGCTTTTCCACTCCTCAATGGACCTACTCGAGGAAACAGAGGAGTGGAAGGCCATGGTTCCAAAAATCTCATGGGCCTTTCTGGGACTCACATGGCAATGACTCCTCCCAGGCAGAGGGGGGAGTTATAATGGAAGCCACCACACATGAGGCAGAAATAGCCTGCAAAATCAGGGTTCCAGGGAATCCTGAATGGAGGTCCAATTGCCTTCCTCTGGAGGCAGTCGGGGGATGACTATCCCTGCACCTACCTGCCTAACAATGGACAGTTGGGTGCAGAGGATCATAACCAGAGGTTACCATATTCCCTTCTCCAATCAAGCCAAGCCATCAAAGAGAATCCCAGATGCTCCACCCAGTCACAGGGGTGCGGCAGTAATAGAAATTCAAAAACTGCTCAACAAAAGAGCCATCCAAACAGTCCCACCATACCAGATAGGATCCAGAGTTTACACAAGACTCTTTAGTGCCAAAGAAGACGGGGGACTGGAGACCAATTTTGGATCTCAGTACTTTGAACAATTCAAATACCAAATTTCAGATGGTCATGGTTCAGTCTATTCTCTTATTCTTAGTGAAAAACTATTGGATGTGCTCTATAGATCTTCAGGATGCATATTATCACATAATAATACACAAACACTCTATAAGATCCCTGAGATTCTGGCTGGGAGACAGTCATTACCAGTTCAGACCCATGCCTTTTGGCCTCAACACAGTCCCCAGTGTGTTCACCAAGTTGCAGCTCACTTCAGACTGCAAGGATTCTGGATATTTCCATACTTAGACGACTGCCTGGACCACAACCTCTAGGCATCTACTGCTTTAGGCAAGGGCTTATTTCCTTCAAACTTGTTCCTCACTAGGATTACTGTAAACTACAAAACAAAATCCCAGCTAGAGCCTTCATAGCATTTAGAGGTCATAGGAGCGGTGTTGGACACAAGCACCTGCATTGCCTCCCTTCCTCACAAAAGGCTTCAAAGAATAAAATCTCAAGTCAGCCAGATCATTCACAGCAAAACAGTGACTGCAAGGCTGGTACTTCACATTTTGGGATCTATGGTGGCCTCCATTAATTTAGTTCTCTTTGCCAGGTTTCGCAGCAGATCCTTCAATGGTTCCTGGCCTCTCAATGGTCATTAATGATGCAACTGATATCACATTTATTTATTTTTATTTATTTTATTTTTATTTTACATTTGTTGACCAGGCTAGTCCAGCTGGATATATGTCCATTTTCAGTGGAGGCCCGGGGAGAAAAGCTCCACAAATTAGAACAACATAAAAGGTCAAGACAAAGACAATAACAGTATAATTTGGTACATAAGAAGTTTTAACAATTATAGTACAAGCCTAAGATTATATATTTTATATTTCAGTAGGAAAAAGGAAAAATTTATCTAAGAATAGATGAATAAGACTAATACATTTGTATTAGAAATGGTGTAGTACAAATATTTATAACATATTACAAAATTAGATACACCTAGTAATTTATGATAAGAGATACTAAGGTCTCACAAAAACCTAAGAAAGAAAAACACTAGAGATCAATATATAGAGTATAGAAGAACAGCAAACAAGGATGGATTTCTAGTGTTATTTAACACATAGGTTGTGATACTATATGAAGGTGTTTGATCATTCCACAGTATATACTTATTTACATGAGAAAAAATCCTAAGGAAGGTTAAGCTCACTAAAAATTAGTGAGACAACACAAGATCATGATCATGGGAGGCTAGGAATTGTGGGAGTCTAGTTAATAGTTAGGTACTTAGTCTGGGTTAACACAGGGGCATAGCCAGTGTGATTTGAGGTAGGGTTTAAGCTTGCTTTTAAATAAGCTGACAGAGGATATTGAGGTTAGCTGGCTTGGGAGGATGTTCCAGGCTTTACCTACTGTATTGGAGAATAAGGTGCCACCAGCTAAGTTGTTGGATTTTGATATTTGTACAAGTAAGTTATTAGCTGAGCGTAAGGTCTTGAGGTTATTATAGGGGATGACTAGGGATGTAAGTATGGGTGTATTTTGAGGTAAATACAGGATCTTATGGGCTACTATTAATTGATTGAAAAGTATTACATTTGGCAGCTCTAACCATCCAAACTGATTCAGATTGATACAGTGATGAGTTCTACAGGAGGACCCAGCTGCAAATCTGGCAATATTGTTGTAGGAGGATGTAAGTTTACTCAGATTACTTCTACATATTTTGGTATAGATAGGGGAGGCATAGAGCAAGGTAGAGATGAGGTGGGTACGAGCAATAGTAACCCTGGCTGGAGGTGTAAGAAAGGGTTTTATTCTATAGAGGGAACCTAGTTTCTTGTTTACTATTTTATGGTGTTATTAATGTGAGGTTCAAAGGACAAGTTGTTATCTATTAGTACCCCAAGTAGTTTGGTGGTTGGTTCAGGAGATATTATAGTTCCATCATTTGAAGTAATAGTAAAGTTAAGTGGGGAGGTTCTGTGGGTGGGGGTAAATAGTAGCATTTTTGTTTTTTTTGGGGTTAAGGATAAGATGTCTTTGTAGGAGCCAGTTTTCAACTGTACTAAAGGTCATTTGGGTTAGTGACTGAAGTTCTGATTGAGAAGCAGCAGCGCATATGAGTGTGGAGTCGTCAGCATATTGGATACAGTCAGCTTGAGGAATTACAGGATGAAGGTCATTTGTAAAGATGGAGAAGAGTAATGGACCTAATATAGATCCTTGCGGGACCCCTAGAGTGACTGGGACGTGGGAAGATAAAGTATTTTCCCATAGTACAGCCTGTTGCCTGTTACGTAGGTATGATTGGAACCACTATAGTATGGTTGTCCAATGACAGGTTTTTGAGTGTGTCTATAAGGAGGTGGTGATTTACCATGTCAAATGCTTTGGACAGGTCAATAAAAACAGCTGAGGATAGAGTATCAATATTACGATTGCTGTTAATATGGTTAGTGAAGGATAAGAGAGCAGAGGTGGTGCTATGAAATGGTCTAAAGCCATGTTGACAGGGTGCTAATAAATTGTGATCGAGTAGGTAAGTTAACAGCTGTATGTGTATACATTTCTCCATTATTTTTGCCAAAGGAGATAGAACAGCTATGGGCCTATAATTGGACAACTCTTTGGAGTTACTGCCCTTATGCAGGGGAATTATGTGAGAGACTTTCCAGATTAGGGGAATAGATCCTTCAGAAATAGTTCTGTTAATGAGGATGGATATGGGGTAGGCTATGACTTTAGCAGCTTTTTGCAGGTATTCTGCAGGTAATTTATCAACAGAGAGAGTAGTGGGTTTAAGTTTCTGTATGAGGTTACAGATAAGTGAAGTGGGCACTGGCTGAAAATGAAATTGATGAGAATTATTGGTAAAGCTTGTGGCAGAGCCGGGGTGCTAGGGGATAGCTGGTTGGCTAGGGATTGTATGGTTTCAGTGAAAAAAGTATTAAATGAGTCAGCTATTTGGATGGGATTGTTGTGATCAGAGCCAGAGGGAGAGGGAGTACTTGAGCATCCAGGGTGTAGGAGGTTATTGATACCTCACCAGAATTTATGGTGATTATTTTGGTTGGTTTGTTGTAGTTGGTAGTAGTAGTTTCTTTTATCGGCTAATATGGCTTTTTTTGTTTCATTTCTTAGCTGTCTGAATTGCAGGTGGTCTGAGGAGCTTTTTGTTGAGCGCCATTTGGCCCATTGTTTATTTCTTTGGAGGATTTTTTGTTTGGTCGTTTTGGTGAGCCATGGTGCCAGTTTGGTTCTAATTCTAATTTTGCGTAATGGGGCAATGTCTTAAATGGTTAGAAATTTAGAGTTAAAGTATTTCACGGCATTATCTATTGGGAGGTATTTCAGGGGTGACCAGTCACAGGTGACTAGTTCAGCTTGAAAGTGAGCAGGGTTAAAATTTTTGGTAGTGCGAATAGTTCTACAGATGGTAGAGTTTAGGATGACAGTTTTTGTTCTGATTAAATAGGTAAGCAAGTGATCACTTATGTCCTCAGGGAGGGTGCCTGTTTTATAGTTTAGTTGGGGGGTATTAGTGAGTATCCAGTCAAGGGTACTAGTTTTGTTGTTAGTTTTATTGGTGCGGGTTGGGGATGTTATAGTTTGGGTAAAACCATATAAGTTGATATGAGTAGAAGGCTGCTCAGATATACAGGAGTTCCAGTTAATGTTAAAATCTCCAAGTATAATGGTTTCTTGGGGGTAGTTACTTGAGAGCCAGCTGAGGATAGCCTCTAATGTGTTGATGTTATTGCCTGGGGGAAGATAGACACATGATAGATATATGGCTTTGCTTTTGTTAAGCTGAATCTTAGTTAGAAGAATTTCTGCATTGTTGCAAAGTGGAGGTTTGGAGTCTAACATCAAATCCGGATCACCAATTTATGCAAAAGGACCTGAGTTGGTGGCTTCATTCCAATGATATTCTGCTATGCCATTCTTTGTTCCTTCACAACCCCAAGCCATAGTGACAATGGTTGCATCCCAGATAGGGTGTGTGTGTGGAGGGGCATTATCTGGGAAAGACAGCCCAAGGCAATTGGTCCCAGTTGGAGGCTAATTTGCTTTCCCATATTTTTTCCACATATTTGTTTGCATTTGTTAGATGTCCACAGACAATTATGTTTTTACCTGCACAGAACAAAGGAATTCAGAAAATCTGATCAACTATTTGCTTCATTCTCTTTTGCTAATCTGGGCAAACCAGTTTCTAAGGTTACTTTAGCTAGATGGTTCAAGGACTGTATAACCTTCATTTATAACAAAAGGAAAGTGCAATTACCAGGAGCTGTAAAAACACATTCTACAAGAGCATTAGCCACTTCCACAGTCTTTCGTGCCAGAGTTTCTACAGATAATATATGTGCAGCGGCTACCTGGGCATCTCTACACACCTTTGTTACTCATTACAAGTTGGATCTGGTCTCTAGGCCATGGGCATCCTTTGGTTCAATGGTGCTCAGGAATATTCTTCTGTGAGACCTCCCAAGATTTCAGTAGCTGGTGACTGTCCCACAGTCAAGGATTAAGTGAAGATTGACAACATCAGACAAAGAAGTTATGTCTTACTATAATGTTCTAGCTGTGTTGTCAATCTTCACTTATCCTTGACATCCCCACCTTCCTCCCCCCTGCCTTTCGAGTTACCTGGTGGAACAGATCTATTCCAATAGATTAAGTTATTCCATTATGAATACAGATATGATCTCTGATCTGCTATTTCCTGTCTGTCACTATTGTATGCAAACTCAATCTGAGGTAATCTGGAGAGGAGCATTCTGGGTAGAGTTAAGCTCGAGAGATTTTGGAAGGTGCGAGCTGGAGTAACGGCTGAGTTGGTTCCGTGATTCGGAACCAAACCCACAGTCAAGGAGAAGGGAAGATTGACAACACAGATGGAACATTATGGTAAGACATAACTTCTTTTTTTATTACAATAAAACCAACAAGTTAAGCATTTTTGTCCCTGCAAAACAAGTACTAAACTTTAAACACTGCAAATGTGTGTCCATTTGAGAAAATAGTTTCACATTTTAACAGCTCTTTTTCGTTTTTATTAAAATCAACAACCATGGTTTTATTTACACATTTTTATGAAAAACAAAATACATATACCTCAGTTAATCCAGTATCTGTGTGTTTACTGACAGGCAATTGTAAACTACAATCAACCTATCAAATTTTTCCCCAGAAAACAATTAGTTTTCCCTTAGCATCTCACCACTTCTCTACAAGGTGGGTGTGTTCGGTAAGTGACTGAGGATGAATGTGTTTGTGTTAGTAAAAAAAAGGTTTTAGCAGACTGATGAAGACATGGAGGATATAAATATTTTACTAGATAAGATACGGAAATTTTACAAGGGCTATAAATACAATGATGAGTTAAACCAGATATGTTAGATGAAATTGTGTATTTTCATAATGTGCAACACTAATCTGTAAATTAGGGTATGTTTTCGTTGAAAAATCAAAAGCATCTTCCATGTCAACATTCCTATTAATTTTGTCAGTAATATTTGCCCACAAAGTATCATCTTTCCCACCCTGCAAAGAAAGTGTGCTATTGTAATACAACAGCTGCTGAGTTGATACATTATTCCACCCAGGGACACCCATGTAGAACATATGGTCACAGAAGACATAATGGCAGAGGATGTGAAGGGGCAAAGGTAGGGATCTGTCAGAGGTAAGTACAAAGTGTACCAAAAAACATGACAGAGACCAACATGAGGCAAACCTATCTGTCCTGACACAGAAAGGATTAAGGCATGCATAAAGGGTTTATGTGTTAAGGACAGACAAATAAAGGAACCAACAGAAAAGTAAAAGCATTTATTCAAAGCTTCCGGAATCTGTTATACTTGCTGCCTCATTTTCATTCTTGTGGATTAGTGCCACCTATCAGTCCTACATTTGCTGAAAATTGTACATCCAATAACAATTGAGTAGGCTCTTTTGTCACCTGCCTTTGGTCTTCTGTAAAGCTGCCAAGGTAAAGAATTGTAAAATGGATGTCAAATTTGAATATATATATGTGCTAAAGGGAACAGAAACCAAAGTCCTCAAAAGTGTCCATTCTCTTAAGGTTTCTATATTGTTTAATGCAAGAAGCATATCATCTGAGAGTGAAGCTATATTGTTTTAAGAAGTAAGGAAAAGCAAACACTACCTGGGCATCCTAATCCATAATGGCAGTGCAGACAGATCCCACGTAGATGATAGACCTGGGATCCAAAATAATATAATGTCCAAGATCTCTGTGATAAGCTGAGCAATGTAGTAATGAATTCAAAGAGTGTAAAAATCTTCTCTGGTGGCTTGCAGGGTAGGAGGGTAGCCTAATGGTTAAGGTGTCTGCCTTATAAACACAAGGTGCAGGGTTTGAGTCTCATAAGGGATAATTGGCTAGGCTTAAAATGGCTCACAAGGGCAGTTAGCTTAGTACTAATCTATGAACCTATATATATGCTACTCAAGAGCAGGCAAAAAGTAACTTTTGGAAACATTAAAAAACAAACCATCCAGTGCATGTTACCAGTAAATGAGGAGATGATATTTTCTTTTTTATTATCAATGATTTGTTCAGAAAGCTCAAACTTATTGCTGTCTGTTTCCTGGTACTTTGTGGTACTGGTAAATAAGTCCATTCCACTGGATAATGTTTGAAAATTCCACACAACCTAGTAAAAGGTAATCCTTTGGCCAAACTGAAATTGTTACAGTCTGATGAATCAGATTTTTCTGGGTTTGAGAATGCTGAAAATTTTGGTCACATGGATAAACAAGGTTTACATGGCACTTTTGCCAAAGCAGAATGTAATAAATCAGAGAGAAGTGACAGAGGTCTGACATTCTTTACCAAAGAAGCAAAACTCTGTCCTCTCAGATAGCCATCCAAATCCTGGCACAACAGTCAAATATGCTAACCATCCTACCTCTCAGAAGGTAGTACAAAATGAAGCTCAATAGCTTATGTGTCCTTTCTTTACAAAATATAAACAGATGAAAATAAGATGTGTGTGCCAATCAAAGCAGAATGTTTGTAACTACAAAGTTATGTCCTTTACTTAGGCCATAAGCACTGCCTCACCAATGAACTGTGTTTAAAATTATGAAGGAAGACAAAGAGTATAGGACTATGTGCTTTAACTATTCAGTTAGGCTGAAAAAGGCCTGGTATTCTATCCAACTAGTTTCAGACCTAAACTCTCACTTGGATCTGGGTCTAGATGGCCATGTGTGCTTAAGACTGTATGTGGACCTCATTAATAAATTCAGTGGCATTTTGTGGACAAGTTAGTATCCTTTCCCAATAACTGTGGTACTACAAGAGCTAAGATCGGGATAGACCACACTCTGATTATGTCAAGTAGAAGCTGAAGTCAGTGAAGTAATTGCAGGTAATATATTGCTCTTGATAACAATGTTTCAGTAGTAGCAACATGTTTAGATTTAGCAGAAATGTCATACAACACTGTTATTTCTAAGCTGTTTACCTATGATATAAATTCTTATATAACAAACTGGATCAAGAGCCAGTTATCTGATATGACACAATGTGTATTGCACTTGCTGTGCAAGTCATGGGTCCTTCGGAGATCTATTCGGGACCTATTTTGTTTAAATAAGTATCGTCTTCTTTTCCTTTAACTGGTAATTGTTGGCTTGTAAACAGTTTGATTCTGCAAGTAAAGGTCCAGCCGTACACTCCTACAAACTGCAGCTGACTCCATAGTGATCCCATGAACAGCCACTGCCATTCACAGTTTAGTAATCAAGGAGGGAAATGGAAGTAAATAGCCAGGCCTTTTATCCATATTGCACACACATGCCTACAGAGCTGTAAACAATTTAGAAGTCATCAACCTGCTTACCACATGTGTTTGGACTATGGAAATCAACTAGGGAAAAAAAACATATGAACACAAGAAATATATGCTGACTCCACACAGAAAACATCCCAACCGAGAACCAAACTGGTGAACCTTTTACTGTGATGTGACACTGTCCCATCCTCAAAATACATACTCATATCTAAAACAGAGACTATGCAATGCTAAATAGTTATTCTGTTCAGATTAGTCAATGGACTAAGAATTCAGGACTGGGGTTTAATGTTAAGAAAAGCAAGACCGTGTATTTTGGGAAAACAAGATGCTACTTAGCCTGGATAACCAAGTAATGTCTGTAGTTTTTGTCAGACCTGGATATTACAGTAGACCCTACTTTATCATTTTATTTGTAGCTGTGGTTATCCAAGGTCATGCTTTAAAATCCATGGCCACAATATTTAGAACTTTTACATCAAAGGATCATTTAAAAGAATTATCTCTAACTGTATAGCAAGTTATGTCGGGAGCATTTATATTAAACAAAATATTTTTGTTCACATTCAATATATTTTAACAAATGTAACTTTTCAGTCTTTTGAAAAGTCCATATACCTGCTTGATTTCTTTAATGATCCTTCACATCTGAAGTATTTAATAGGGATGATCTCCTTGGGGCCATATCATCTTCATATTGGAACACTTCTTCCTGATGTACAACTTCAAAACACCAAATTCAAGAAAGATGTGAAACAAATAATTTCTTCAAAAGTAAGTTTTTCTCTAATATCAGATTCTTGTGAGACTTCATCAGGCCTAAGTAGCTTATTTCTTTTTCTAGTGAGGCCTATTTAAAAGCACAATTCCACATTACATGTTTATAAATTAACAAATATACAGTTGTTAGAACAGGTACCAAGGAAGTTTACAAGAGTAATTGCATCACCGAAAGGTTCTGTATATGTCGGTGTGTACGTGTTCTGTGCAGCATGGAACAAGGTTATTTAGTGTTCTGTATATACAGACAGACTAGCCAGATTAAACATATGAACCATCTTATACAGGTTAGAGGCAAGCTATGTCTTGCATATAATTTTTTATAATTTTCCAATCTTATAAGCTTTAATGTGACTAAAAATGCATGCACTTAATGGTCTGAAATTCAAACATTAATTCTGAGCTCCTAAGAGCAAGACTTACCCCAGGATTTAATAAAATCTATGTAGGCACCGTGTAGAGCCTACACGGAATGTATCCATGTATATGGCCACGGTTTTCCCTTGGCAGCTCGCCATGTATATTAATGATGGCATGCTGTCGAGGGAGAGCCGAGGGACATGGATATTGAATCAGTGTAGGGAGAGGTTTAGGAGGTAACCGTTGCTGCAGGTGAGTTTGAGACACTCTGCAATTGTCACCACCACTGTAGTAATGTTGTGAAGTGTGTCAAATGTGTAATATGATATTTTTAAGATGTGTTATGTTTCCCCTTTTCTTTATTTTTTTATTTAACTGCATGTTTGCGTGGCTCAGTGCGGAGTGCAGCAATGCCAGGCTGTGCTCACATATAGACAGCTGACATCTGCCAGACATCTAAAAATAGAAAATGGATGTAATGAATAATCATAATTACATTTCTTTTTTAAATTGCCATTTGCACAGCACGGTGTGGAATGCAGCAGAGCTGAGTGTATATAGCCTACACCTGCCAGACATCTAAAAATAGAAACCAGATGTATTTAATTATTTCCAGTCTTGTTTATGCATGTTTGTGTTGTGCAGTGAAGTGTTCAGTAGTATGTGATGGTATACTAGTTTTCATAATATCCAAGTAGCTTAATAGGTAGAGTAACAGCCATATATGTAGTAGGTCCTGGGTTCAAATTTATAGCAGGCCAAATGTTTCTGTAATGTGATGCACTATTTTTCTATAATTTAATAACACAATTGTAAAATATGGCACTGCTGTTCTCTGCTGAGTCTGTTGAGTTCTGCCCAAACATGCTAAGCACAGCATAAACCTGTTAACAGCTGCTAATGTTTATGTGGTGCTAAGCTTCGCTAAAATCACAGTTTTGCAAGTTTTCACACTGCTTAGCTCTGCTTGGCTGGTTTGCATGCTGCTAAGTGATGCAACACTTTTTTGAATTTTGTTCAGTGATGTGTAAGGGCAGGAAAATAGCCTATATTAAGCACAATAGGCAAAAATTCTGCAGCATTCATTGAAGTTCAATCAACTGTTGGTATGGCTGGTGGTGTTGGTGAAAGTGTGCACTTTCAGGAGCAGAGGTGGGGCATTCAGGAGTCCAGGGTCATGGTTGAGTTCCTTGTAAAAAACTTGATGCTGGGCTGCTACAGGGTGGTTTCCAGGGCCTGGAGTGTAAGGTGGAGAACTTACCAGTGTTACTGGTATCCCCACACATGTGAGCTCATTTTGATTGGTTATGGTAGCACGTGCATGGTCTATAAATAGACCAATGATTACATTTGTCTTTTGTGCATTGATAAAGGCTTTTGGCCAAAACCGGTCTGTAGTGTGGAGATCATTACAATCCTTCTTTCCCCTATTTTGGTGCTGGCTGTTGTTTTGCTGATTTACTTCTGAGCCTTTGCACCTGCCATTTGAGTGGAGGTTTTGTTCACTGGACACAATGACAGGTATGTCATGGACTTGTGTATGTTTTTGTTCCAGGAGTCTGAGGGGATAATGTGGCAGTAAGGCAGCACAAGATGGCATGGCAACACAGTAGAAATATGACATCAGCAAGGTACAGCAGTATTCATGCATGTCTCCATAAGTTCATGTGTGCATGACAGTCTAACAAGGACATTGGCAGCAGTCAGCATACCCATTCATAATTTGTGATAAGATCCTCTACCCTTGATACGTGTCACCTGTGTTTTTGGAACATACACATCTACAAACGTTGATGATGGAGTGTACCCATCTACAAATATCCTGTGTCCGATTCAGACAATTGGCCAACATCAGTTATGATTGTTGTGTTGTGCATCCCACTGTGCAACCTGCACATGATGTGCATCACAGCAGATGTATGCTTTACATGCATAGGGGGCCAGTTTCATGTAGGGTGTACTGTGTGTGTTACATAGTAGTCTCCCCAGTATGTGCTATGTATACCACATTGATGTTATAGGTGTGTAGAACTCGTGAGACATGTGTTACTCTTGTCATGGCAATGTGTGGGGTACACAGTGGTAAATCTGACACCTCCCTGAATGGGTAATACACATCCTTATCAAAGCATGTAGTTGACGGACTACATTTGTATGGTCATGACATGGATTCCATAGGACATGTTAGCTACACTGTGTATTGGTGTACCGTGGCACATGTGTGACTGTTAAAGTTGTACAATATGCCTGTGTGGTTACATGGCAAGGGTGCCATTGCACACAATGACAGGTGTGCTGCCTGCCACAGTCAGTAGAGCAGTGACAGTCTGACATTTACATCCAAACCTGTCATTATAGGTGGCACAACAATGACTGCATCCTCACATCCTAATGAACAGTGACTGTCAAAGGGTACAGTACAGTGTGTCTATACCTTCATGTGTTATGGCTGAAGTGTGTGCAGTGTGCAGACAATACAGTGTTGTGCTGTGGTGGATGATATACCACAGGGTAGTATTGTGCAGTGGTTGGCATGTTGTCTGTGTCAATGGCTCAGACAATAACTGACTGTGGCATAGGCCATCCTGGATAACTGTTGGGTCTGTGTGGGAGTTAGTGACAGCTCTCAATATGCAGATTCCTGCTAATGTACCAGTTAGAGGTCACTGACAGTGGCTGTGACTACAGGGAGGGAATACCTAGAAGGGGCACGCCATTAATGCTGGGTGGCAAATCCCACTGGTGAGTGGTATTAGTGCAGTATAGGTCTTCCAATGCTATGTTCCCAGAGTATGAGTCTCAGGCACATGCCTATACACCAGCTGACATACCATTCTGAACTTCATGTACACAGTTTCCATAATGGTCTGCTGCCCTAATATGCACATAAACCTTGCCAGGCCAAGGATGGTAGAGTGAGACTGCTGTCTGACATCCATCACATAGTGAGTGTTTGGTCCAGTGTCAGTAGGTGTACAACAATGTTAGTGCTGGTATCCATGCTAACCTCTATCATGGTGTTTCAGGTGACATGGCTCATGGCTCTGGGGACAAAGCTTGGCACTACATGCTAGTTGTCTTCTGTGCAAGTAAGTATTGCGTTACATCCATTGTGTTGCAAGGTGAGAGTCATGCAATATATTTGTACAGACCACAGACAAACACGTTATGGTTGTGTAATATGTACACACTGTGTTCCCTACTGGTGTTGTGGCTCCCTTGTCCACAGCATGTTCCAGGTCCATACTTACACTGCCTTGGAGCACTGCCGTGATATCTCCACACAGGGAACCAACATATATAACCATGTGTGTAGCAATATGGGTGACAACTATAGCTTCCCAATGTGAGGTCCACCCTGCTGGGATCTGGCCACATGACTCTCCTTAGAACTACCAGCATGTACTCCCTTTGCAGACAATAGACATATATGTTAAGAAAGCCATTTATAACCACCTGTGGGATGCTTGATATAGTATGACTGCACCTCCCCCTTCAGATGGGAAAGGCATGTCTGCACAGCTCTACACTCATGTATTATGTCATCAGCATTGCAACTGCATGAACTTGGCTGTACAGAACAGGGGGGACACAGGCTTGTCATGACTCAACACACCTGACTGGTGGACAGGTGCCATTAGCAGGCTATGCAATAACAGGTAGACATTGCTGAGTGACAGTTGTGGTGGGGTGCCCCCTTAACATGGTGGCACAACCTCCTCAGGTAACAGCAGCACATAGTGTTGTTGTAATGTTGTGTAGACATGGTAAATGACACCTGTCACCAGTCACACAAAGAAGGACCATAACACATAGTGTAGTGACATGTGTAACCCCAAGGGACAGGCCCAGATAGTCGCTGACTGCAGATGTCATAATGCCATGTATGATGGGTCTGTACTTGTAGCTAACCTGTACGCCTACACTGTCTGCAGCATGTACACTCCCTAGTCCCCATCACATCTGACACCTGACAGTCCTACAACCTGTCCTATAACCACATATTGATAGAGCAGTTTGTAACAGGCCTAACAATGGAAGGCACACAGCATCTATTGCACATGCTAACATTCCAGGCTGACTCCCACCTGTGATATGACATGGGTTAGTAACACCATTGGGAAGCCCTTGCATTCATACTGACACCACTATCTGCACACCAGCTGAGTGGACTATGGCACCTGTTTTACCCTTGCACAGAGGTGGTGCATTCACTGACCAACAGAACTATACAACTCTTTGTGGAACTATCCATAACTGTATGCCTGTAGCGGTGACCAAGGAGCTGATCAGCACACATATCTGTGGTGTAAACATGGTTAAGTGTACACACTTTGGATGTGTGACAGGGGGTGCATGACTGTAACACGTGGTGGACATTTTTGAGGCAGTCAACAGGGACATGGGTGAGGGTACATCAGGCTGTACAACCCCCAGATTGAGCCAAGCTGTCTGACTTTACCACCCGTTCAGGCAACGTGTACAAAACACAAATGTAGGCATCCATGATACTGTCACTGTAAGGCTCACTACATGGCCCACTGATGGCAGACATATGCAGCATAGAGACATCTGACTACAATAGCTGATCTGTAAGCAGCAGTGTGCAACAGGGTGCATTCCTGGGTCCACTACTACTTGCAATGCATGTCACCACAGTACACGCAAGTACTGAATGACTGTGGCTAATACTGTTGGCTGCTGCCTGCTAATTGTGAGCACTCATAGAGTCTCTGTGTTATGTTAGTATCCTGCAAGAGGGTATTGTAAACACATGCCTGGTGACATACTAATGGCCATAATCACCAAGCGAATATATATGTAGTACCCTTATCATCAGGTACATCTACATACCCAGTTAACAGCACATCAGTGCAAATATGTGATGTACATACCCATGGTTGATAAGTGAGCACACAGACTTGGCCACACAGGTGTACAGCTAATGTGCCTCAAATCACCATGTCTGTACAGTGGTATGGCAGGAGTCATATGGCATAGCTGAGGCCACAGTTGCCAGTAGGTGACATACTCATAGCCTCCACATGCCAGTATCTGACTCCAACAGCCATTTGTTGACATCTTACCAAGCTGTACTGGCACTTGCACACAACAGCATGGTCCCTCACAAGGCCACTACACATCTTCATTATGTGCTCACTGCTGTTTGACTGCAATTGGTGTCATTGACACCTGTGGCATATAGTTTACTCAGAAGTGATCTGTGCCATGCATACAGGGCAAGGTGTGAACCTGCTGGAGTGTATATGCTGCCTATCTGTAGGGAGCATAGTAGATGGATGACTCACTCTACGGATACTAACCTACTATGTGATGTTGTGGGAGATATGTGTCTAGCAGACATAAACATACCCTTGATACAGACCCTGCCTAATGGTACACAGAGCACCTTAGTGCACCTCAGAATATGCCATCTGTTTGATTGGTTGGGCGACCATCATCTCAACACATGGAGTCTACCTGAGTCCCTCTTGGGCTGGGGCAATATGTGGTGATCTTGTACTGAGGGGTATACAGATGTCTCTGATTGTGAGAGCTGAATGGCCATTATACTAGTTAAATCCACATGTCCTATGGCTTCATAACATGATGTATAATGTTGTAAGAGCCTCCCACACAAACATGGCCACATTCAGGCTAGCACCACTGCCACTCACTGCATACATGACATGCCATGGCACACACATAGTGCCAACTGGCTGTACATAGATTAGAACACTTACCTATGTAGTGGTACACACTACAAATCACAGTACCTGATGCATGCAACACACCTTATGTCTGCTAGTACTATCCGCTTAGAGCATATGATGCTTATTGATATCAGCAAACCTTGTTGTGGTCAGTCATTTGGGGGGGCACATCACTTGCTACAAATAAAATAATGCAAAACTCTACCTATGTCACAAAGATTATGATACATATGCCGTATGGATATACTCACACACCAAGTTGGGCAGAGTGAGATTAGAACCTCTTATTTAGTCTTATACACTACAGATCACAGTACTTCTCACATGTGGCACAGCTTATGTCTGATACTACACTGTCAGTTGTTATTGTTAAGGTGGTTGACATCATCAGGCCTTGTAGAAGAGGGCAGTTTGGAAGCCAGCAGCAATTTAAAGGCCCAAAAAGTGCATAACCATTGCAGGTGGATAGCCAATGAGGGCATGCCTGTTGTTTTCCAGACACACACACACACACACACACACACACACACACACACACACACACACACGCACCTAATGGCCTGGAGCTAGTCTTATACACTATAGATCACAGTACTTATCTCACGTGCCACAGGTTACATCTGTTATATGTGTGAATGCAGGCACAGTACTTATGTGTTACACAAGCTAAGCTTGTGTTGAACAGCATCTGTGGCCTGCAGAGTGATATTGCTTTGTACTGTTATCTGCATCTAGTATCCTAGCAGAGAGATACCTGTTGTTGTCCTAGCTATGTGTGTACAGCTCCAGTATGGCCATATATGGCTGCTTGCAGTTAGATAGACGAAACTGTGAGCAGGAACAATGTGCCCTGTACATATGTGTGTTGACACCATTATACATTACACCATCTGCTCTCCTGTGTCTATGTGGTGACATCCAGCAGGCACAAGGGTCTGTAAGTAAGTGGATTATGTATGTGGATTATGTACTGCTGCACTCTTAGTTTGTATCCTTTGAGCAACATTATGGCTGTGTGATAGTGTAGATTTACTCACCATTATTAGGGTATGTTGGACAATGCTGACATTCACACCCAGCACCATCATCATCAGCCCCCCTTCTTCCCATTTTTCTACATGGGTCAGGGTATTGTGTTAAATGTTGCCAACTCTCTCAATTCAGTGCCACACTCCTGCCTTCTTCAACACTCATGCCTGACTGTCACAGATCTTTCACACAATCCAGTCACCTCTTTGCTGGACATCCTCACTTCCTCTTACCTTCTTCCTGTCTGTCCCAAATCTTCCTCACCAGATTGTCTTCTGCTTTTCTACACATGTGCCCAAACCACTGTAATCTGTTCTCTTTGATCTTTTCTGCAATTGGAGCTACTTTGGCTTCTGCTCTTATGTTCCCATTTCTTCGTTTGTCTCACAGTGTGCATCCTATCACCTTTCTCAGGCACTTCATTTCCATCACCTCTAACTTTTTCAACTATTCTGCCTTTACTATTCAGGTTTCTGTACCATACAGTAGTACTGGCCACACCACTGTCTTGTACATCTTACTTTTCAGCTTCTTTGGCATTCTTCTGTCATAGATTACACCTGATACTCTATGCCAGTTGGCTGCAGCCCCTCTGATTCTAGCTTTGACCTCTTCATTCAAACTACCCTTCTCTTCAACTACTCCTCCCAGATACATGAAGCTGCTTATCTGTTCCACTTCCTTCCCTTCTATCTCTATTCTCAGCTTCTTCTGATTTCCCCAATTTGCTGCCATGACCACCATCTTATCTGTGCTTAGTTTCATCCCATGTGCCTTCAGATTTGCATTCCATTCTCCTATCTTTTGCTGAAGTTCTAGCTCAGAGTCTGCCTGTACTGCCACATCGTCTTCATAGAGCAGCTTTGTTGATCCGTCCCCACTAGTCTGTTTGCTGATGTAGTCCATCACCAGTATGAACAGCAGTGGACTCAGAGCTGAACCCTGGTGTACACCCACACCTACTGGAAAACCCACTGTGAGACCAAACACTGTTCATACTTGAGACATTGGGTCCTTGTACGTAGCCTGCACTAATTCTGCCAATATTTCTGGGACTTCAAACCACCACAGTACTGTCCAGATCAGCTTTCTTGGGACATTATCATATGCTTTCTCCAGGTCTAGGATTTCCCAGGTGGACTCTCTCCTCAGCTCTAGCTTCTTCTCAAGTATCTGTCTCAATGCAAACATTGGGTTAATTGTGCTGCATCGTGATCTGAATCCAAACTGCTAATTTCCCATCTTACATTCTACTACTCTGCATATCCATTTATCAATCACCCTCTCCAGAGCTTTCATGCAGTGTGATAGGAGTTTGATGCCTCTGTACTGTCCACAGTTGTGGACGCCCCCTTTGTTCTTGTACACTGGCACGAGTATGCTTATTCTCCAGTTATCTGGGATTCGCCTTTCTCTCCACACTGCTCTTAGTCCCTCAGGAGCCATTTCTCCCCTATCTCACCCAGCATCTGTATCATATCTGCTGTGACCTCATCTGAGCCTGCTGCTTCCCCTGACTTAATCATCCACACACATATTTCTGTATATTCACAGGAATGTATATATAAATGTAGCTGTGTATGTATGATTTGTACATGTGTTATGTAGATATGTGGGAGGGTGTCTATATATCATTTATATATATATATATATATATATATATATATATATATATATATATATATATATATATATATATATATATATATATATATATATATATATATAGCTATATATTGGTATATATCTATTTGACACTACATAGTGATAGATATGCTATGCCTGTGAGAGAGAGATACTGACAGATGGATATGTATATGTCTGTATGTATAGACATGTATACATAACAGGTCATTTCAATGAACGGCCAACAGAATTGCACTCATTTTTCCTAAGTGTATGGGCATGTCCAGTGGGACTGTCAGTACTTATAATGTGACTCCAGGCCACACCTACCTGTACTCCAGTCCAGGATTTTGTATGTTGCAGACATTAACATCCGCCCCTGTTTCTGCAGTACTGCACTTCACTCACATGACCACAGTATTCCCCAGCTGTCTGCTGTACTCAATATGTGACTGAGGTTGGTAATGTTAAGCCACCGACAGACTGACAGTCTGCATACCTGTCAACTGTCCTGATTTTCACTTAATGTCCAGAGTTTTGTCTCATATGTTTGGTCTGTTCCTCATGCATTTGTGGTCTTCTGGTGCTTTATTGAATGTTGACATCAATACATTCTACTAACTACAGACAAACATTTGCATTTCAGACTGTATATCCTTCATTAAATACATGATAATGCAACACCTTTAATTCCATCAACTGTCTAGGTTTATGTGACTAATACTTAATTTCTGTCCCTATGTTTGGGTCTTTGTCCCTCCAATATTTCTGGCTTTGTCCAGATTTCTTGCACTAAGAGGTTGAGAGATATGACATTCTGTGAAAACACCAACATAGTATTACCTCACATGCAAAAGATGTAATTCTAGATTAGAACCATCAACACCATCACCCATGCTAGCTTCCTTGGTCCACTGAGCCACATGGGTCGCTAGACAGAGAGGAATCATTCATCACACAGTCAACAGCATACATATATGCAATGTTATCCTGCATGAAGAGAGACATAAAATGTGTGAGCGATATCTATGTTACAGCCCTGAGATTGCCTGGCCCACTGATATACCATAGTTGACTTTTTGTTAATGCGGTTATATGGGTACACTGCTGTGGGTGGGGGAAAAACAGCACATGATCAGCTTGGGTAGACAGTAGTCCAAATATCATGTGTGCCCACTGTCTCCCTTGCCTGATGTGAATATTCCAAACATGAGGCCTAGTGAATGTTGAGGAACACATACTATTGGACTGGGTATCTGTAGTTCCATGTGGATGTTAAATCAGACCACATCACCCACTATATTTCCTTACAGAATGGCAGCAGAGCCTTGCATATGATATCTTATTATAGTAATTCTTACAATTAGTGTGTAGGTTAGAGACTTACCTTGCGAATGCAGCAGCTGACAGAACTGTAGTTTAGGGTTGACTCTGTGTGATGCAAGCAATACACAGCCAATACATGAATAGGTGCAGGTTGTGTGCATTGCCTGGCATCAGCTATTTTAATATACATATGTGCGTAGGAGTACGGTGTCAGTCCCTAGGGCCCTAGGTTGTCAGTGAATGTGCTATGCTTTGTCTCTTAGCCAAAGCCAGGGCATACTGGGCATGCCTACATCTGCCTACAGGGACATCATCAGGGGGCTCCTACTCTGAGTTCTCTTGTGAGTATGGCTGTGGTGACCTAGGCAATTGTGGGGGGCTGTGTATCCCTGCCCTTTGCTGATCCTGCTGCAGTTGCTTCCACAGGATCATATTGTGCAGCATGGCACAAACTGTGAATATACATGCACATTTGGCTGCAGAGTACTGCAGGGCTCCACCAGATATATCAAGGCACTGGAACCGTGACTTCTGCAACTCAAACACACACTCTATGATGTTCCTAGTTTGTGCATGTGCCTCAGTATGGTGTTCTTTGGTGGGTGGGTGTGCATTTCTGATGGGTGTCATCATCCACGGTTCCAGTGCATAGCCAGTATTCCACAGTAAATGGCCGTGTGGGATTTCCCCCCTAACAAACATCTGGTATAGTTGTGATGCGTGTCAGATATGGGAGTCGTGATAGCTACCAGGGCTGCCAATACACACATTCATGATAACGCTTTGGGCATTGCATATGACCTGGCAGTTGGAGTGGTACCCCTTGCGGTTGACATAGATTCTACCCTCCTCACCAGGTGGTGCCTTGATGTGTACACAGGTGCAATCTATGGCATCCAGTACCTCAAGGTAGTGTGCTACACAGTAGAAGTGTTGCATATTGCTGGCCCTCACCTCAGGGGTGAGGGGAAAATAAACGTGCTCACTGGCATATGGTAGCATAGCATCCAGAAACTGGTGGAGTACCCGAATGATGATGTCTGTGAGACCCCATCATGTCCCCAGTTTGCCTTTGGAAGGTACCTGTGGCTATTATCCTAAGGGCTACACATACCTTTGTTTCTTCTAGGATGGTTTCCTCTCTGTTGCCTCTGGGTCTGAGTTCAGGGAGGCAGAGCTCAGTGAGTTGTTGAAGTATGTCCTGTCCACCTTGTAGCTCTTTACAATCTCCAGCTCATGTAGCTCCTAGTAGGTTACCCTGGGCCTGAACACTCTTCTCCTTTTCTGCCTAGGCCTGCTGTCAGCAGCAGTAGCAGCACTGACTTCAGTATCTCTAGCACAGACAGATGTAGCAGACCTGCAGCAGCCCCTAGCATTCCTTCAGTTAAAATTCCCAAGTTTGTACTCTAATGGTGCAGAGCATGGGATAAAAATCAGATTGTAGGGTGCCTGCATACTTTATAGTGTTCTACTGTAGGTGCTGCCTGCGTGATTGGCTACCTATGATGCATTACACCTGCCTAGTATATCATTAACTTCATTTAATGGCCCTAGTTTAAGTTAAACAAGGATCAACAGTAATTAATACATCATTGGCCTTGTAGATACTCTCAGCACAGTAGCATGCTGCACTGCACAAACATGCTGAAACATGCGCCAGTAGGTAAACAAAGCTTAGCAGTCAGTGGACACCCCCCAACTTTAATGCTCAGCACAGCATTGCACTGTGCAAACACATGAAAACATGCATCCCATAGCTCAACAAAGTTTAGAAATCAGTGCACACACCCCTAGACTTGCACGGTCAGCATGGCACCGTGCTGAGAAAACATGCACAACTGTGTTCCAATCAGCTTAGCAGTTAGTGGACACACCCTCTCTTGATGTCAGTTATCTCCTCCGTGGACACCAACATGGTTCTCTGCCTACAAGGAGGAGATCTGCAGACATGATTACTCCATTTTGCTATTCAGTAACTCCACCTCATTTGCACAGGCATCTGCGCTCACACCTTGCATACTACATGCTTCCAAGCCCTACCACATTAACAACAGCACCACTGCACCATTGTAAATACTACACATGGGGTCCTGTAATACATTTCTGTCTCATGACACTAATTTTGAGTTTTTCCACATTTTTTTAATTTTTTATTTATATAAGGCATGTTTGTTCACAGCAGCATGCTGTGCAAACATGCCCATATTTTTTTTTAATATTTATTTTAATATATTTACTGTAACTTTTGGAACACACATAGGATAGTTTCAATCATATCTATGTGTGCTATGCCATTTCTGTCCATCCACCTACATTTTTACAGCCCATTTTGTCTTTTCACAGTCTTGTACACAGAATTTTTCCATGTACGCTATGGACACTGACAGGGCATCTGCAGAGCTGCCTATCTGCTCGCTGGATCATTCTACCTGCCTCATTTGCATGAGGTTCAGCTGCTTATGAGGTGATTTGCATGCCATGGAACATCCTGTGTTGGCACATGCATAAGAACCACCTACCAGTGCTTACTGGATCAAAAACCTGCTTACATTTTTGTAAGCAGCATGGTATGATGCCTACATAGTAAAAAAGACCATGTAGGCTTTATTAAATTCCCCCCTTGGAAAAGGGAAAAAAAATACTCGGGTTATTATTTGAGTATGAAATTGTCTTCCCATTAACATCAAACTCCATAAACATGCCAACATTTAAAGTCAGCCAAGATAAATGGTCTGAAATACATAAATGTAATGGGGATCTAGTGTTTCTTGATTGTCTTAGGCTCAGAATACAGGATCTGGTGAACTTAAGAAGATATAACTTTCTTATACAGTTATCATAATAGTTTGCACGTGACATATTCGACTCTTAAAGCTAAAAGTGTTTTGCACACAGAGCTAATCCTGGATGTATATTAGCTTGCTCATAATCATAGTTTATCAATTTACTGTAAAAAAAGTCAATACCATGTAAAAAGGCACCTCAGAGACAAAACTGAGAATAATGCAGCAAATGCTTTTATTAAGGAAGTTATGTTACAGTAGGAAATGTGAATCCTCAGTTCTGTCTGAGCTAGGATATATGCACTTGTCAAAAGAAAAGTTCAGAAATATGTTTTGTGCTTTTGGGGAAAGACAGCAGGAGGATGAGACGGCAGAAAAGTTTACTTGTTTGCTTAGAATCCTAATAGAGATAACATTCCTAACAATAATCTGCAAAAGTGACAAGACCTAAAGGCCACATATAACCACAAAGATGCATTTCTATTAACAGCATTCCTAAAAATAATCTGCAAAACAGCCATGACCTAAAGGCCGTGTATAATAACAAGGGTATATTTCTATTAGAGATAATCTTCTGTTAAAGAATGCTGACACCTCAAGGAGATTCCAGTAGGTAGTATCTTTAGAGCACAGGGTAAGTATGTTACATCATGTATGTAATGAGTCAGTTAGCTCCCAAAGGAATGGAGCAGAAAAACCCATTCAACACTAAAATATTTATCCTTCTAGTTTCACTTGAACTGTGTTATTGTACAGAGATGTATAACGTGTTGCAAATGTTTAGCCTTTTTGTTTAGATTTAGTGCACCTTTCCAAATAGCAGGATTATGCCCTTGTCAGACATTTGAACAGACTGGACTGGCCAGAGACTTGGGGCCAGATTCGGTACAGTTTGTGGAATCTGGCACATTACTCTGATATCACCAGCAAAGTTGTGGATAACAGTGTAGTATATAAATGCCACGGTGAACTTTGAAGCACACTGAACACTACCCACAAGTAATCCATAAGTAATGAAAACTTGCTGTCAAACTGTGATGTACATTAGCAAAGTTACAGAAAGAATTTCACAATTCAAGCAACCTGACAGTCTTTAATACTTATGGATAACAGAATCTCTCCAGTAAGCTTAAGGACAACTACAAATTATCACCCTAGGTGTTATTATAAAACTATGCTAGCTATCACTTACAGATTCCAGTGGAATCTACATTTTTTAATAAGAAAATAATAAAGGCGGATGGAAATTACAGCCACTTTGCCTTATCTAACATTAGCTTACAATGGATGCGGGACTTGCATGGGGAATACAGATAATGCTCACACCTTAGGAGAGTGGGAGATAGAAAAGATATGGGGTATGGGTGAAGAAGAGGGACAGACAAGAGATGTTGGAATAGGAAAATCAGAAGGAAAGTCAGAGGGGCATGGACAGTGTTTTTTTTTTGTGGGAATAGTCCCCCCCTTTTTTTTAAATAGAAGGAAAGGTAAAGATAGGGAAAGAGGAGGAGAAGCCCGTCACAGCTGGCATACCTTTAGAACAAATATCATAATACAAGACAGAACAAAGTTTGGGAAAAAAAGTAAGGACAAGCAAGTTACACAGACAGCACATTACACAACATGGGCAATGAAAAGCTGTTAAACAGGGTGGGGATGCAGATTAGTCATGGTGAAATGCAGAAAATCATATCACCTGTGCACTATCACATTACAAAATCTTGCAAACTTTGTGGCAGTCATACCTGGATGGGTATGACCAATGGCATATATGTGTAGGGATCACAGTGCATATTGGTTAAAAAACAGATATCCAAGTAGTCTGTCAGCAGTGCAAGTGTAATCCTAGTGTCATCAGAGATGAACAAATGCAGATCTAAGAATGCCAGATAAGTCCACCAGAAGACAGAACCAAACCTCTGACCATGCATTTGAAAGGCAAGCAACCAAGCATAGTGCCAAACAGCAGTACTGCAGCAAAGCAGCACAATGGCTGCTAAATACACAAATGTAATGGAATGCATATATGTGACACACATATGTCATACCAAAGCAATGCACAGGTGTAGGCATATATGTATGACTGTCAGTGGCCTAAATGGAGCGTACATGAAAGCAATGTCAATACACACAGATGCACCAATGACAAGTAAGAAAACGTACAAAAATCTAACACTACAGCTTAAAAATATCATATTGTGCATGACTTTCAACAACATACACAGGTTAACACACCAGTACAATAAGAACAAGGATGTATTGCAGGCAGTAGCCAATGACGTGTGCAGATGTCCTGCATCTGTAAAATGACCATACATTTAGCACATTCAACAACCTAATACATGACAATGGTCAGTAACTGCAACAAATGCAAACATATCTGAAAACTATATTATGTAAATATGAAGGTGGAAGTGAGGTGGACAACCTCAAGGAAAAGCAGAGCAAAAAGATAACATTACACATTGCAAATGCATGTGTAGAGCACAGAAGATTCTGTTGAAGCCAGCCCAAAATACAGTTAGTCAAATGGCAAATGCATGCCCCATGGGCAGACCGTATTGCTGATGTCCACGGAAATAAGCAAGTATAAATCACCCATGTAACATCAACAGGCATAGGTAAGAAAGCTAAGAATTTCAATTACATACACATATCTGTCATGCCAATGTTGAATAAAGAACCACAGGATATGCCACAAACCCTGCTCATTACTGAGAAGAGAACACTCCTGTGAGCATCATTATGACACATCAATAATAAGTCAGTGAACGCTGACATGTCAAAGATACAGTGGTGTGTCAGTATGGATCAGACTATGCGCAGAGACATATAAAATCATCAGTTAATGTGTACAAATATTGCCAAAGGTATGAATTTATATGAATATGGATTGGGCATGGAAATGTAATATACAGCAAACATGGCATGATGTATTGTTACAGAATAAATTATCCTTACCACAGTGTATACATTAATGCTAAATTGACGTCTGATGCAGTCAGAAAGGAGGACTGCCAATAAGTAGGATTCACCTGTATATGACCCCACATGGCATCACATTGCGAAAACATGGCACACAACAACACATTATGCCAGTGAGACAGCATGACAACGATCATCCAAAACACATGGGAAATGACATGTCCTTCTGTTGCACATACATGATACTGCAATACAGAAATCCTAACCATGCCACAGTGGCAGCGCTGGACTATGGACAACATCTGTTTTCTGTCAGTTTCCCTTAGTAAAGCACATTTACAGGGAAATTGTTGCAGCACTAACTGCAAGGCAACTGCCACAATATATGGACAACTGATTGTGGAAGGAAAGTGCAATGTGTTAGCATGTGTCATGCACACACGCAAACATAACGAAATGTCAAATAGTGAAATCTGCATGGTATGTTTATAAATATGGTAGCTACATGGTACTCATGCACAAGAGTGAGTATACAGTCCAGTCAATTACATGGCAATCAGCATGTTGGCAGCATAACTCAATTGCAGCACACAGACCGTATTTATGTACCTGAGGGACCAGTCTGATGGGGATGAGCCACACGAATGATCTGCCTGGCTATCTCCCTGAATTAGTCATGCATAGTCCATGCCATATCCTGGAGGAAATTCCCCAATCATGTCCCACATCTGTGTTCAATACACATCAGTCACAACCTCCTGGATCTCCTCCTGATAATCATCTCTGTTTTGGTCCTGGTGTCATCTTCTCTGTGGTGCAACAGGCAGGATGGCTCAGGCAGGTGCAGGTCCAGCTTCCTTGTCATCATCCTCATCATCTGAGGACTCTGACAGTGGCCTGACAAGTTCTTGCTCTGCATCTGATCAGCAATCATCTATAGATCCATGCTTTGTCAAAATGAATCACAAGACATGACAGAAATTACATGTGCATACCTGGAACTACCTGTCTGCATAACATACCCACTGTGACACAATGAACAGGTAATGTACTACCCTATGTGATGTGTGTGAGTAGTCAAAACCATAACAAAGAAAAGCAAGTGTCTATCACTCCGCACATTCTCATGAAGATCATAGCTGACGTTAAAATGAAACTGATGTACACATCCAACATACATTAATTAACATCAAATCCACTTGTGAGTTCTTGTAATACAAATATAAGACTGCAGGTGTAGTAGTATATATCAAGTTCTTATTAAAACACAGTTCAATTTGAAATCGTGCAAACATTAGCAAGTATCACAGTTATAATCAACACAATTGCTGGTAGTGAATGGCTCCTAATGCACATAACATCTTACCTATGTAACTGTATCTATAGTTATGGACATGTCCAATAACAGAACATGTCAGGGAGAATGTATCCAACACTAGTGTGAGCAGTTCAATCAAAGCCATGCAATGGCATGCATAATATAGCTTACTAGTGGAAATTATGACATAACCTGAATATTTTCTTACTGGCCAGCATAAAGCATGGCAAGTGTATGCAAATACATTTGAAAGGAATCATTCCCAACACTGCCTCATGCCATATTAATATAAGTGAAATTTGACAAAATAAATGCTTGTAAATGGCAATATAACATTATTATTGGGACCTGCACTCTCTGATAATGTTTTTCAGCTGAGTGTCTGACAGCATTTCATTATTTCCAATTCTTATTTCCCTTGAATGTGTTCCCTGAGCAGTTATGTCTGTGTGTAAATGTAAATTGTAGTCTCTGCATGTAATGAGTCATGTGAACAGCCACCAAGTGACACTGTTAAAATGAAGATAAAGTGAAATGATAATATTGTAGAAACTAGGCAAGCCATATCACAAAACTCTGAGCCATGCAGCATGATATTTGGCTGAACCCACATCAATATAACGAATACAACAGTAACAAATAGTTATAATATTCAATCATTACAGCTTGTGACACATGAGATTCTATGTTATACAAACAGTATTGTATGTCTACAACTGCATGCATGACTGACGTACAATTATTATCCGTCAGTAACCTTCAAAATGCAAACATCCTGCTGATGCTTGCTGATTATGAAATGTTACAAAGAAATGCCTATCTGGACAAGTATCCACACACACACAGGGTACAAGTATGGTATAACAAAAACACCCAAGGTGTTGTAGGCAGATGCAGTACCAGTGTTGAACTGAAGGTTATGCCACCCAGTCTGCAGTCAACAGTGTGAATACTGACACAGCAGATACCTATTCAATCTGTGAATAGGCAAGCTATACACAACAGATCAGTCACTGGAAAACACACCCAAATATATCATCACATGCATTAGAAGCAGCAGTCAAAGCACTAAAGACATGTATGTAAAACATCTACCTTAAAATATATGTGACATCTACACAAACCAAATGTCATTAAGGTTGTGACCTACATTTCAAAAACAAGCTTAAAAATCATGGCTTGATGCTGAATGATATTTCAAATTTGTATTTCAATCAGATGTATAGTGTGATTATTGCAGTTACCTTACTGATGCATGATGGGTATTTAGGCATTCTATGCAATATACATGGTAATATAGAAAATATGGGCCTGTAACAAGAATCATATGCATTTTATTTAACAAAACAGAAAAATTAAGCAACACACCTCTCTCCCGCCACTACTTCTAAGCCTGTGCATCCACTTGATGCACAGGGCACATTTTTATGTCCTGTCCTCATTGCCTGAAAAAAGAAAAGAGTGACATTGAATGATGTGGTCCTTGTATAACAGGGCTATACATTGAAAAATATCAGGTTCTAGAAAATTTACTTCTGAAGAACATCAGATAATCACCATACATATTTTGCAATGTTACACACAGGCTTTTACATATTTGAACACAGATTAGAGGACATGAGATTTAAACCTGCAACTCTAACTTATGTCCAAACTCTAACCTTGACACATACCTGCCCAGTTAATCCATTTTGTTTGAGAGGGTGTCTTGAATGCAGTGAAAAGACTTGGGGTTATGACATCCCCTGGATAGAGGATGGGCTGTTGATATGGATCATGGTTTAGGATTTTGAAGAATGAACATATGCTGGGCATGTAGGTAAATAATTAGCAAGAATTAATTCATGTCAGCAGCATGGTCACAACAATTAACATCAAGGGAAAACCTTCATCCCTCAGACAATACTACAGTGGGAAAGTGTCATGTATCACATAGCTTCTGTTAACAGAGATATAAAATATGCTGTACATCAGTGACACAGTAAAGTATGTGGGAGGACTACATTTAAAGATATTCCTTGGCAAACTGCATATCACAAATCAAATGCAATATCACTGTATCTCCTTGTTCTGCATTTTAAATGTAACTCAGGCCATCTGACTCCCTCAAAAGATAAGGATGAGGTGGTTGTTAAAGGGAATTTAATAATGAATGACAAAAATAACACTTTGTAGCAATTTTGAAAATAATACCATGTTGCACAAAACTGTGTCAGACATATAACAGCCTGTATCAATATTTACACATAACCCTGCACTTAAGGAGATGCTGTTAACAGATCATTATGGATTACAAATATATTCAAATAAATTGGATAAATAACCAAGTTATATATAACCATGCACAAAATAAATGTTAATATCAATAAGCAGTTATGTAGAAAATAATATTCGACTACATGTAAAATAAATCAAGATAATGCTATAATGAAATATTTCCCCTATGTGAATTTGAATCCACATCACACCAAAATATAGGCATTTTGGGCAGTTTTCTTACAGGCCAAGCTAACCTCTTCTTAACAAACAGATACTAACTGTGTTTATCCATACTCCTGTGGATAACAGATGAATACAGAAACTTTTTATACTTATTTGTTTAAATTTAGACAAATCTTAAATCTATCACTCTCCAATGTAAAGTTTTTTACAGGGACTCTTTAAAGCATAAATTACACCCTTACTTTCACAACTATAAATGCCCCATGTTTCAAAATGATGACCATTAATAACTGGAAAACTATTTACTACACGGTCACAACATGAACATTTTCCACGGGGAATAGTACCCCTAAGTACAACCTGTTTGTTTAAATTTACTATAGGCATACAAAATACACTATGTACTATAATATCACTAATATTATATTTTATATTTTACATTGAAGAGACTAAGAGGTCCTTTGCTACATGAGTGAAAGAACACATCAGGGACATTAAGAAGGGTAAAATGGAAAGCTCTGTAGCTGTTTATTTTAAGAATTTTCATAATGGAGAAACTAGTGGTTTGCAAGCTACAATATTGGAACAAGTGATTTTCAAACCTTTTGAAATTTGTGACATTAAAAGTATTCTTTTAAGAAAAGTGTTACTATTTATATTAAAGGTTGATACTTTATCTCCTAAAGGTTTAAATAATGACTGTAATTTGAAATATGTAATTTAATTGTTTTTAATTGATTTCAATTATCTTATTATTTTTAATTGTCTTTTAGAAGTATTTAAGTAGGTGTGTCTGTGTTAAAGTATTATACTCCGTAAAGGCTTCATAGCCAAGGCACTAGAGATACTGAGATTTATATTTCATCAAATAAAGCTTTGTAATAATCTTCAGATCATTCTGACCATACCTTTTGTGGTTGCTACATGTTGGGTACTTGCTTGGAGCACCTTCCCATTATCCCAAGCTATTGGTTAATGTAGCGAGTTTCGAGAACTTATGTGGATGTGCACAAATAGGATTCCAAATCCTGGAATTTTAAGGAATTTCATTAATTATGTATGGTGCAAATGGTACTTAAAGATGGATGCACATTAGGTACTCTTACATTCAATGATACCCGAGTCACAGGTAGCTGATAAGGTAAAATTAGCCTATGTCAATATGCGGACTGTAATAGTGAATACTTAGCATATGTAGCACTATGTGAGCAATGTCTAGCCTTCTGTACTGGTAAAACTAATAGAAATTTAAAAGAAAGGCTATGCCAACATCTATCAGATATTAGAATAGCAGTATGTACAAATACTTTATACAAGCATTCTAGGGACAGGGTTGTTGCCTAGAGATTTATGTTTGCAGTATCAACTGCTCTTAAACAAAATATCAAAGGGAGTAACATTGTTTCTATAACTGAGAGGGAAGAGAATAGCTGGATTTCCTTTCAGAGCTGACCACATCCCTCATTTAAATGAAGTTGTGTCAATTAAATCTGTTTTGAAATGCAAAACATTTAGATGAAATTGTACTTTTATTGGATGTTTTATAACATATGACTGCTACCATTTTGTTATTTAATGAGTGTTGTTTGTGAAACAAATCTTTTAATGCCTGATGAAGCACTGGTATGGTGTGAAAGCACATGGTTTTTTTTTGTTTTTTTTTATTAAACTCTAGGAATTTAACTGAGCTGTTGGTGTAAATTGGCACATGCTAGCATTTCTGTTTTGGGGAATATTACCTCTGTTAACATTACTCATTCTCAAATGTACCTGTTTAGATTTATTTTTATTGAAAATGTGTGCTTTAAGACAAATGTTTGTAATTTACTAGAGTGCTATTTGATTTACCTTTATGCATACAAGTGTTGCCATCTGTATTAAGGACATGCATTAGTTTCCCATATGCAGTTGTATAGACAAATTTGCATAGCAAAAGTGAATAGTATATAAAGACATATTTATGGATTATACATATGTCCTACAGGTAACTCTGTACACTCTGTGGTGTACTTATGGAAACCTATAAATTCCAACATTATTTATATGTACTATGTCCTTTTGCTGTTACAGATATTTATTCAGTGAGTGTTCTTAGCACAAGTCTTATAACTACTGGCTCACTATGAAATGGATCTGTACTCTCTGTGGCCTTCTAATGGATACTGAGGTTTTCTGATGCTTTTGGCAAGATGTTCAATTGATAATTTATGTAGTATGTTAGTGTGGCATGATGCTGTTGTCTTTGAATCTCTATTCAACAGATATGTAGTGTAAGGGGTTCGAATTCCACAGACAGCCTCTATAGCTATCACAAGTTTTGTTAATTTTACAACTATGTATGCAGGCATTGTTATCACTTTTTATATGCTGCATTAGTATATGTCACTGTGAGTATTTCACAGAATTTTGCACTGCACAGGAATGCATAATTGTTACAGTGATATAAGCTTTCCACATAATCATCTGCATAACTGGGCCCCCACATGAATATGAACGTGTGCATATCATTGTCTTTCAGGTGGCAAACAGAACTAGGGACAACAATTTTTCTCCACAGGAAAATGACATCATAATAGATGCTCTGCAACAACATGGACAGACTCCTTGGATGTGCAGGGAATACAGTGTGGTGGAATGAAGTGTGGGCTGACATCACCAACATGATTAATGCAGTTAGATGTCACAATAGATCCTATCAGACTAGCCTCGACTTCAGGTGTGGGGTCTGTCTGGGTCTTCCCTAGGCTACAAGATCCACATGCCTGTCTCCAAGCTTGACTGCATGTAACTGCATGCACACAAGGTATTGCATTATCAGAATCATTCCTTATCAGGACACCTTGCAGGCATGTGGGTCTTGTAGCCTAGGAGAGACCCAAACAGACCACACACCTAAAGCCAGGGATGGTGAGGTGGCTATTTCAGAGACCCTTTATCAGTGAGCCTGAAGGTGAGCCACAGCTGCTGGTAGGTACTGATGTTCCCTTGGACAGAGTGAATGCAAGGGCAGAGGTGAGTGGCAGTACCCAGGCTGACAGTAAGGCACCACTGTCAGAGGATACCAGACTTCCTGTGGAAGGGGAGCTGGGAATAGTTACAAAGACAAAGTTGAGACAGGCTCAGGTCTACACTAAGAGCCTTGAGGGAGATAGCTAGGGAGGCACCTGATCCTCAAGAAAAAGCGTAGTCTGTATAACGGAACAAAGGGCTACTGTATACAGAGTGGACCCTTAGGGAAGGCTAGAGGGTGAGGTAATACAGCAGTTGGTAGTGCCTAGAGCCTACTGTCTAGCATTTCTAGCCATAACCCATGACATTCCTTTTGTAGGTCATATGAGCATAAATTGTACCAAGAGACGTATTATGCAGAACATTTATTGGCCTGGGATTGCAAGGGATGTAACAGGGTACTGAAGGACCTGTGAGCAGTGTCAAAAAGTAGGCAAAGCAGGAAACAAGGTCAAGGATCCTTTGATGCCTTTGCCTCAGAATTGAAAAACCATTTTAGAGGGGTAGCTATGGATATTGTGGGGCCTGTGAGTACCCCAAGTTCCACAAGGAAGATGTATATCCTGGTGGTAGTAGATTGTTCCACTAGATACCCTGAGGCAGTGGCTCCGTCCTCCATCAAGACAGAGAAGGTGGCAAATGCTTTGTTAGAGATTTTCAGCAGGGTAGGTTTCCCAAGAAAAATGCTCCCTCACAGAGGTGCCAATTTCATATCCTGGCTTGTGTGTAGAAGTACTGTGGGGTGAATCACCTAAAGACCACCCCCTACCATCCCCAGACTAACAGTCTTGTAGAGAGGTTAAACTCTACATTAAAGATCATGCTATGGGCATTTGCAAACCAGTTTAAGAGAGAGTGGGACAGATATTTGCTCCATCTGTTGTTTGGATACAGAGAGGTTCCCCAGGAATCCACAGGTTTTTCACAATTTGAGTTGCTGTATGGGCATAGGATGAGGGAGCCTTTAGATTTGATTCATGGTGAGTGGGAGGTTGAGGGTGAATCCCACAAGTAGACTATCGTGACATATGTCCTAAACCTCAGGACAAGGCTTAGGGAGCTCATGGGCTTGGCCCAGGAGTACCTGTAAGGAGCCCAACACAGAAAAAGGTCTGGTATGACAGGAATGCTTGAGCTGTGAGACAGCAGGTTATGGTTCTCATTCCTCTCAGACACAATAAGCTGCAGGCAGCTTGGGAGGGACCTTTCAAAGTGGTAAGGAAGATCAGTGATGTTAACTACATGGCAGAACTGCTAGGCAGGAAACAGGGGCACAAATTCTACCACATTAACATGATGAAACTTTACTATGATAGAGAGGCCCTTATGCTAAGTATTTGCAGGAGGAGTGTGAGGGGGATCTATGGCTACATCAAGCCAGCCAGCAAAATGCCAAGTTACTAAGTTGGAGCCTCGGGCTGTATGAACATGACACTAATGCCAATGCAGATGAGTTCTCAAGACAGGGTATGGGTTAATGTATTCCCAGACAGGCACATTCCTCTCAAGCCATGTTTCTCAAAGGGTCACTTGAAAAACTAGCTGGAGTCTTCAAAGGGGAGAGATGTAACTATGTGAGGTATTGCCAGTTATGTCAGGAGAAGCAGGGCAGTGGATGTGAAAGCTTAGGCCAGCTAGACTTTAAGAATTGTGTTAAATGGCCACTAGATGGAGTCCTAGGACAACATAAGTAAGCTAATGGAAAACATCAGTTTTATTAGATTAGGAGTTGTAATCGGAATTATTTGAAATACTAACATTTTAGATTATGATTTCATTATGTTATTATCATTATGTTTAGAATATATGACAAATGTTTTGTTTATGTTTATATTTACTAGATTGAATATAGTATTTTTTTAATGAAAAATATTTGTTTTTATAGAAGTTAGTAATGATAATTGAATAATAAGGGCATTGTTCCCATTGGTGTTCTTTATTATTCTTGTTATAAAAGGGAGATTGTGGTTAAGGTATGCATCCATCTGAAGAAGTCTGCATCAGGAAGAAAATGCAGTGACACGTTAAGCGTGTATTTGTGTGTATTTTATCGTGTTTTAATTTGGATGCTTGCTACATTAAAGATTTTTAAGTTAAAGGATCAAGTGTTGTCTTTCCAGAGTGCCTTAACTGGTTTATTCTTAATTTTGATTTGTGACATATGCCAGCACAGCCAGTTGGAATTTTCTGTAAAGAATTATATATCATTTGTATATTAAACTGATTTGTACAGATGCTTGTGTTGAAAAATGTATTTGTAAAACTGCTTGTGTTAAGAATGTATCAACAGTGGGTTTTGACTATAGCGTAGGTGATTACATGTATATGTTTTAAAAGAGGATCCCAGAGGAGAAGAGGTTAATCTCAGTCCAGATAACTTTGAAAAATAATAAGAAATTAATTTAACTGGTTTAGGCCATAAAGATTGTATCATACAGTTCTGACTGCAGCCAAAGACTACATGTCTGTGCCAGAGAATGGTTTGTTAGCTCCTGTAGGAAGAATGGAAGTGTTTTATGGTTTTATAGCTTCCAGATGGTGTAACACATCTCAGCAAACCTCTATTTGTGTGTATGGTAACACACATGTGCAAATTCTGGTTTAGTTTCTAGCCAAGGGGTTGGCGTGGAAACCAAGAGTCAGATAACCAGATGTATATGGCGTCATTCTGTAATCCATCACTGAAATTATGTTTTTTAATACTAGACAAGAATGAAGTCTCAGGGCAGTCTGCTTCTTAGAACCGGACATAGAAGGATCTTTCACCCACTTCATCTTGCCTTGCTCTAGTAAGTGAACCAGGGAAGAGTAATTCTTTAGATCAGTCTGGAAAATACTGCGAGATTAGTTAAGTACTGTTTTTCTGTATCTGTGTGAATCTGTCCATCTGTGTTATTTTAATATTTCCTGTGTCTAAAACTGTTGTGTTTATTGTAAATAGATATTCCATATCTTCATGTTCTTGTAATTATTTATCATTAAGTATATTTAAACTTTTTTATTGTGGTTGGTCCTTTAGAGAATATTTTAACATTTGAGAGAACTTATTTCTATTTGGTGACTTTGTGGCCTCTCCGGAAACCATTACTGCACTGGACAAAACACTACCATTTGTATTAATATTAATTTCACTCGGTATAATTGGGTACCCTTATAAGAGCCTTAGAGTAGCTGGCTTTGGAGTGCCTGGTGGCAGTAACTACATTATAGTCTGGGCAGAGGGGAATAGCTAGTAAACTTGTGCCAACCTTTCTCATGTGCGTTTGTGTGTGTGTGTGTGTGTGTGTGTGTGTGTGTGTGTGTGTGTGTGTGTGTGTGTGTGTGTGTGTGTCTGTGTGCATGTGTGTGTGCAAATCAAATCTCAAAGAGATAGTGTGTCAACTGTTTTCAGCAGGGACATGCAGCACTGGTTTCATAGAGAGGGTGTGGAGAACATGGCATGGACACTCGGCTGAAGACTCAACTCTATAGCTGTGCCAGTGGGGAGTCTCACTGGGGACCTGGAGGGAGATAGACAGAGAAATCCAGACTCTGGACTGAGTGAGCTCCCTGTGTGCTCTTAAGGGAAACTGTGATTGATGCAGAGAGCTGCATCTGGAAATACTGGGTGTATCCATTTTTTTTTGTTCCAAGTGAATGTCCCTCTCCAGTGTCAGTGGTGAAGATTCAGACTCCTTGACTACTGGCTCAGAGAGGGGACATCACACATAGCTTCAGTGCATTTAAAGGAATTGTGAGCTTCATGGGAAGAAAAGTTTACTGCTGCTCATGCTATGTCTGTTTTCAATGTGTAACAATGTTGCTTAGCAAATGGTCATAGCACAACAGGTAGCACACTTGCTTTTGATGTAGAAGACTGTGGTTTCTACACCCACAGCATGTAGTTGGATTATTAATACTGTGTTGTACATTAAGTGGGAGGGGTGCAGTCCTGAATGTGTCCTCCTTTGGATGAGATACCTAGTAACTCTGAACCTGTTTTCGGTTTACCAGCCATTCCCTATTGCAATATTACCAGCTTACCAATTTTTTTTGTTTAATGTAACACAGGCAATTTATTCTTCAAGGGCAGCAGGCACTAAATTTGTAGATGAAGCACTGAAATATAAACTTGTTTGCCAGCAGCAACCTTTTCATTAGTTACAGAACTTTAATGTGGAATTATTCAGATGACTTTTACTTCTGCAGAAACTGTGTATATTGACTGATATTGGTGGGTTGTAATGAGTGGTCTTTTATGCTCAAAATGTTCTGAAATGGGCTGTTTTGTCATTATTGGCTCATATGTTTTGTTTCATTGCTTGCTGGAAAAACATTCAAAACTACAAATTTAAAATACATTCTAACAAGTATTATATAAGGAATATAATTTGATACATTTAGGAAAATAAATCAAAGAACACATGCCTGTATGCATTAGGGTTTCCAACTATTCATGTCAAAAACTCTGAACATGTACGTGAAAGTAAAATGCATGTAACTTTGGTAACCGACATGCAAAATTTTGCTTAATGTTTAGATTGAACAGAGACAGTCAAAATATTATTATGATAAAGTAATTTTTATAATACCTATGGTACTGTAGTGTACAGTATTTTGCCAAACATAAGGTTTGAACTCATTTTCTCACACATAATTTAACAAATGTTACCTTGTTAGCATAATAACTGCTGTAATAGCTGTATATTATTCAAATCAATATGTGATTATACAGAAAATGTAAGAAAACATTGGACAAAGATTGTTGTCATATTTCAACTTAGAAATGATAGTCTGTGGATGTTAGAGTGATGTACTGTGATGGGTTTACTTTAGAAGACAACCAAACCAAAAGATCGAAAATTCAAAATATTGAACACATTTTTAATGTAGGGGGCAAGCCTCCCTGCACCCCTCATGTGGGAGGCTGCACCCTTATTTTATATATATATATATATATATATATATATATATATATATATATATATATATATATATATATATATATATATATATATATATATATATATATATATATATATATATATATATATATATATATCAACTCTAAGATCGCACAACAGTGGCGAAGGGGCAAATTCCATCATTCCTTACTTTGAATTTTCAGTCTTTTGGGATTCAGTCTATTGTTTTTTCAGTCTTCTGAAGTAGACCCACTGTGATATACTTCAAAGAAATCCATTGTTTTTGCCTTTAATCAGATATGTCTTTCCTAAAGGTGTAGCAAGCATAGTATAACCAAAAAAACTGACGCGGCTCCAGACAGTTACCCTATCACAACCATAATTAGACATGAACTCGAAAATGAAATATATGTACAAGAAGTGTCTGTCTTATTCCTGCAAATTGTTGTCTGCAAAAGTTAAAAAGAAGTCCAAATGAACTTGAGTGTACTTACCACACCTGCACATTTCCTCTGGAAAATGAGTCCTTGTCTGAGTCGCCCAGATAAATCCTTCAATTTGTACTTCTGTTGTGATTCTTCTTTTCTACAACCCCACTTCAAGGTAGCAACTATTCCAAGTTCAGGGTCAAAGAAGTTGCCTAGATAATATGTAGGATCTGGCCCTGCTGCTTGTTCCATATAGCCTGCTTTCATTACTCATTATCGTGTACAGTTGTAGTAACATGCAGTGATCCCACCTTTCTACCAATATCCAGGCATACTTATTCCATGTGTGCAGCTCTCAGTTTGTCCGTCACTCCAGAGAAATCACAATTGTATTACAATGATCCCATCCACATGTAGGCAGTGAGGTCATCTTCTATACAGGTGCAGGAAATCCATTACCCATCACTTCCATTCCACTCCATCCTGCTTATGATTTCCCCGAGGCACCCATGCCTTCAGCTCTCATAGCTTATAGGTTCGTATGTTCATAGGTAGGTACTAGGCTATCTGCCCAAGGGAATTTATAAGCCTAGCCAGAGTGGGTCAGCTTTCGCCACCCCATTGATTAATTAACTGAGCCTCTGTCAAGAAGAGCCAATGAAGTGATCCCAGGGGTGTATTTTCTGTTACCCATCCACTCGTCAAGGTTTTTCTTGAAGAGTGTTAGTGAGGGACTCTGCCTAATGTAGTTAGGAATTTTATTCCAAAGCAATGGGGAGTCTCTGTGACAGGAATCTATCCCTCCAGCATGTTCTATTTATTGTTGTGGTGAGATTTAGCTCACTAGAGCGAGTGGCTCGCAGTGACTTGGATTTCTTTAGGTGGAGCATGTTCATCAATTCTGAGTTGGACATGGCTTTGTAAGTCAGGCAGAGATCACCTCTGAGTAAGCGATATGTGACTGAGTACAGCTGGAGTTTTTCCATTCGGGCTGCATAGGACATATGTTTGAGGCCAGTAATCCTCTTGGTGAGGTACTTTTGTGGTCTTTCCAGCTGTTAGAAGTGTCTTGTGAGGTACATCCCAAATGGGGCATTGTACTCTATGATGGGTCTGATGAATGACGAGTAGAGGGGCACTATAACCTCCTTATTTGTGGATGTGAACCCTTTAGTAATTAGATGGGCTACATAGAAGGATTTCCTAACTACTTTGGCAATATGATTGTCAAAGGAGAGATTACTATCTACCTAGGTCCCCAGATCTCTTATTACCTGTTCTGTATTAAGGGGGCTGCCACCTATGTGGTAATTAATGGGTGTTTTGTTTTTCCCAAATGGGATGACTATGCATTTTTTGGCATTTAGCTTGAGACCATGACTTTGACAACAGGTGTCCATCTCAGTAAGGCCCTTTTGGAGAATGTCCGTGTCAGCTGGAGAGTCAATTATGGCTCCCAATTTGCAGTCATCAGCGAACTTGGTTAGCCATAGTCCTCCTGTGTTTGTCTGTACTTCTGAGAAGTATATGCCGAACAGTAGGGGTCCCAGGACCAAGCCTTGTGGGACACCACTTGTGACTGGTTTAGAGTTGGACCTGGAGCCCGCTATTCTTACTGTGTGAGTTCTGTCTGTAAGCCAGTTGGCAACCCATCTCATGACGTAGGGGTTTATGTTCAGGCTGGTGAGTTTTTCTATAATTTCCAAGTGGGGAATGGTGTCAAAAGCCTTGGTGAGGTCAAGGTAGGCTGTGTAAACTATCTTCCCCTCATCTATGGCCTTGATGACTGTCTTGAAGAAGTCAATCAGGTTTAGTAGGCATGATCTGCCCTTAACAAAGCCAAACTGGGTCAGGTCAAGTGTTTGGAGGTTTCTAATGTCTTTGTTAATGAGTTCCATGATGATGCACTCCATAGCCTTGCAGACCAGGCTAGTCAGGCTAGTCAGGCTCTCAAAGGAAATTCTCTAGTCTCAGCACATGGATGCATTGAATACACCCAGCTGGAAGAAAGTTAACCTCACTACTGTGCTTGGGATGTGTGTAAGACTTTAGTAGGTAGTGTGCCATTGCTATGCAGATATCTGTGGGACGTCTCTTCCTTCGTATTGGATTGCACACAATAAAATAACAAGGAGCAAAGAAATAATATTTTTTATTTTATTTTTTCTGGACAATATGCTGTCCAGAGTAGGCAGTCTCTGTTTTCCTGACAGTGTCCCTTAATTCTGGGCAGTCAGGAAGAATTTTGGATGGTTGAAAAAAATATGTGTAAGGGGCCTATGGTTTGAAAACAGCCTAACATTAAACTTCCATCACTGGCCAGATGTATTTTCTTTGAATGTGGTTTCAGTGCCATTTCAATGATTGTTAGTTTCTAGGGCAGAGAAGTTTACTGTTAATGCTAAGTCTGTTTTTATTGTGACACTGTATTGTTTCATTTAGCAAATGTCTATCAGTGTTTGTGCTATAAAATTTGAAATAAAAGTTTTAAATTAAATCCAAATATCTGTAACCATTGTAGAAGTAAAGAAGAAAATAGTAACGCACCCTGGGAGATTTAAACAGTATTTGTGGTAAGTGGGGAGAAATAACTAAGTGATGGGGCACTGGAATGGCTGTGGGGGTGCTATGTCTGTGTATACACGTGTCTGTGTGTGTGTGTGTGTGTGTGTGTGTGTGTGTGTGTGTGTGTGTGTGCGTGTGTGTGTGCATTTGTTGAAATATTCTGAAATTGGATATTTATGTTTTTTATTGTACTCTTCTATCCTCTTTTTGTTTTGGTGGGGTTAAGAAGTAGCTTGCTGGGCCATGGTTTAAAGTTACTTGCCATTTCACTTGCTCAGCTTAAGGCTGGCAAGTGAATATTTGTGTTAATATACTGGAATATTTTTATCCTGTTTTTGGGGGGGAGGGTAG